>NW_027468848.1:27174081-27359081 GCF_046254945.1 Alosa pseudoharengus
GACAGCACTCAGCCCCGGTTCATTCTGGTTTAGTGGAGCACAGCCACTCTGGGCCGACCCGTCTGAGTAAGAAAATGATGTTACACATTGTTTACTATATCCGGATTTTAGTCACCGCGGAAACCAGGGCTACTTTTGATGCATGCTGTCAAGGCCAGGGTAAGAGCTATTTAATTCAAAGGGTGTGACAATGTGGTGAAGCTCCTAAGATTTTGTTGTGGGACGGGGGGTGAAAGAGAATGCCTCATCTAAGGCAATTCAGATAGTCAGAGGGATTTCTTTTCCTCGCCTACTATTAAGCTGTCCACCAACTGGAAATGTTGAGGAGAAAGAGGGCATCTTTGAAAGCCTAATCTGTGGGCCTTCAAGCCCGACATTTTGGTACTGCAAAGAGAAGCTATTTGTGGCATTTTAACACTGGCAAGACAAGCTATTTGAGACATTTAATAACACTAATGAAGCTTGCTATTTGTGGTGCTTAATCACAGCCTTTGTTAGGCAGATCAAGCAAAGTCAGCAGATGTCTTCAACATCAAGAGGAAGAACTGATCTGTTTTGTGGCTGAGCGTTCTGCTGGTGTCAAATTCATGACATGTGGTCATTTCAACAGCTTTCATATACCAGAAGATAAACAATTGATTAAAGAAAGGCACACTCTTTTATCTTTGTCTATCTTCAAAAAAACACAAAGAAATTAATGACATGATAAACCACAAAACTAAGATAGAAAAGAAAGAGTTGAATCCGTGTATGATGCAAGTATCCTTTCCCATTGCTTTCTGGAGCTTCATCTTGTTATGCACTGTACTGGGGACTGTAAAAACACTAAATAATCTAAAATCACTATATGTAGTCAAACTCTATATGTATACAGTCGATTATATACAGTTTATACAGCGAATTTTCCTCTATCCTTTGCATACACACAGTCGAATATATGGTTAACTGCACAATAATTTAAAAAAGCAAAATATTAATTTCTTTAAGTCTCATATGCATGGATGGTTTATGCACATAATTGAATGTGCACCATACTGATTAATGAGGGTTCAGATATATAAGATTACCATTGAAGAAAATCCTATTACTGAGGAGTATCTGAAATATTGCCTGCCATTTTCATGCCTGTGATGTTTTTTAAGTTGCAAATCGTACAGATGAAATGTGTGATGATTGCTCTTCTTGACCCTATAATACAGAGACGTCACATGCCTTCATGGTCCATAACTTACAGTGTAGACTACGCACCTATGACAGCATCCCGTGGTCTGTCGTCCCGTGGTCTCCAGAAAAAGAGCACTTCCTAGGCGGGCGACACTTTCAGGAGAGGCGGCGGCCGCCATGCTGCGTCGGGTAATACATCCGTAAGCGAGGCTGATTCACCTGCGAAGATTCACTGGCTGCCCGTATTGATCCAGAGTCTGGGCTTGTGCCCAAGAATATCATTCGCTCCATCAGGAGACAGCAGGACGACGAGGAGGAAGCCCGTCCACCTAGCAGGAGGACAGGGGGAACATTTTGATTAGACAAACTAAACAACAAAAAAGAAAGGGGAAAAAAGTACGAAAGGAGGGCAGAAAACAGGACATTTGGATGCACTTGGAAGTACTGCTGGGATTTGCTTCAGACAACATGACTTGATGGAAAACTGTGGCCCGTCTGTGTTTACTCTTTTGTTTGGTGTGTGTTTGTGTGTGAGTGTGGGGAGGGTTGTGGTATTTTATGGATAGTTTCTCATAAAAATACAGCAATACAATCTTTGCCTTTGAAGAGGAGACTGTGTCTTCACCAGTTAAGGTGGGTGATGTGGTGCAGAACACTCTTCATTTTCAATTAGTCCCCATGACGATGTCTGAGTGCCGAAACAGAGGCGAAATCATCTCAGATTGCAAATCACAAACAATTAAGCCATTTCCCTGTGAACAGTAGGGAACAAAGCAGAAGGGAGATGAGAACTAAAGCATGTGTGCTTACTTTGCCCAGAGAATGAAAAATATGCAAATGAGTAAAAATTAAATTATGAGGTAGAAGCCTGTCCTTGGGCTTTGAGTCCACACTGGCTGATGTTATAGAACAATGGCAAGAAAGTCCTCTGGCTTCCTGTTTTAATTAATGACAAGCCAAACAGAAAGACCTTTGAAATGTATTCAACTGTGTGGGGTAAATAAAATGTAAAATACAACACACAATTGTTTCGTCAAAATACAATTTTGCATGTGTGTGTAGCTTGTATCAATTGATTTCCATCATGAAGGGAAAAAAATATCTTTTCACAAGTCATTTCAGATTTACTTTTGACTGACAATGATAACAGCTAGCACTGCTGTTAGACAGCGGCCTGATGCTCTCATGTTCTGGTGGCTTCTCAGTGAAACTAGGGAGCCAAGCGAACTCATAAACCAGTAAACAGCATGTGATTGAGACGGAAACATCTGATACTTTCTACAAGCCAAGACTGGCTGGGGAATATGAAGGAAATCAGTGCCATATGTCTGACAGCTGAGAGAGCACCACAAAGTAATAAATTCAACTGCATCAATAATGTATCGGATCCACCAATTATTATTCAAAGTGTATGTGTCTCTCCCCCCTCGAGGATAAAAAAGGAGCATGCGTTTAACAACACAGTTTTATGAGTGTGTATGCAAGGCTTAAAATGTTAAGGTAAAAAGCTGATTGTTGATATGGAGAGGAAGATCAAGATCCATTTCTGTTAAGCATGTATAATAATGAATCTATGCACCACATTTGACAATATACCAACTAGTGAAAATAAACTTTGAACATATGCACAGCAAAAGGTAATGAATGGTATATTGAATATGCCTGCTATGACTAAATCAGTCTGCACAGAAACATTGCCAGCCCTAATGTTTTTTGACATGTTCAGCCATTAGGCTACTGTGACAACCAAGTTGACCTTCAAGTTCAACAAGGCACAAATGTTATGTGTCCTATTACTATTTGCTATTTATCAGAAGGTTAATGTCTTTGTTGCGATGTGAAGTATTGGAACTATTGCACGTCAAGGACAAACTGAGAGGAACCCTCGCCACCGGTGATAAGTCATCGCTTAAGTGCACTTGGATAAGGATGCTAAGGGTCCTCTCAAGGATTAAGACACTGGCCTGTTAGCCCTCATTACAAGCGCTAATGCCGTCAAGCATTGACTCGCTGAGAAATAACATGGGTGACCTCCCGTTCTTAATCCCAAACAACGGAGAGACTTGGGGGATATTGCTCCGTGGCGTCTGACCTGGAGATAACCCCCATCCCAGCTTAACCCCTCTGCAGAGGTGACATATCAGCAAAACTTGCTTTAAAATCTATGGAAGGGTGCATGTGCGTGTCTGTGTCTAAGTGTAAATGTTTGTGTATGTGTGCATGTTTGTGTGTGTGTGTGTGTGTGTGTGTGTGTGTGTGTGTGTGTGTGTGTGTTTGTATGTATGTGTGTGTGTTTGCACGTGCCAGTTCAATCAGTGAATAAAAACACTGACCCAGCTAAAATATTAGCTTGAGCTTGTTGTCACTGCTCATTTGCATACCCCTGTTCATGTCAGCATCCTTCAGAAGTAAGCTGGAGGCCTTGTTGGTGGCCTCAGGTAAATAAATTGTTGGGAATTAACATACTTAACATAATTTCTAGAGGAAAAAAACAGCCTTTGGTGGGGATAAACCAAATTGGTCAGTTTAAAACTCCATTAAAGGCACTAATGTAACACTGGAGATAAACTCTGAGTATACTTAGAAACAGATCTCCCATCCCTGATGTTTGAACCATTAGGCCTAGTTGTGGGGGACTGCAACTGTACATCTTCGATTCTGAAAACATTTCCCCAGTTAAGAAAAATGGTTACAACTTCAACAGTATGTCCCTGTGGTCTATATTGATTGAGAGTTCCAACAGCTTTGCAGGGAATCCGTTTTCTTGGAAGTGGACTTGCAATTTCCAAACAGAAGATAAAATACATTAACCTGGCCCTAGCCAGATGAATTTCGCTCCGCCTAGCTCCACTCATCCATCTGAAACCGATCCATTGAAGTGTTGCTTCAGAAGGCTGGACCTAATCAAAAAATGCTTGCATATGATTGAATAAGCCACTTGTCCGTCATCTATTGACGTGCTACTTCAACCACTCACATCGAAGCCAACCCGTGACGCTGATAACAGTCTCACAGTCGCTTCTACGCTATGTCACATCTATGAAACTCCCGCCCTGCGTCCTGATTGGCTAAACCATAAAGTTGGTTGGAGAAATCACTCTCAATGGAAGAGGTTCCAGATGGATGTGAGTGAAGCTAGGCGGAGCTAAGCGGAACGACATTCATCTGGCTAGGGCCAGGTTAAAAATACATCACAACAAAGGCGAAATATGAATGATTATGGTCTTAAAGTACAGTGAAAATGTTGTCTGACTTCATGAAATACAAGGACTATAAAAAGTACCCCCCCCCCCTGGATATTTCCACTTTTACTGCTTTTAGAAATGGAATCTTGATCAATTAAAATTTTTCTTGATTCATTTAATTTGACCTTCTTCCATTTCACTTTGGAGTCTCCCACATGTCTTTGGGTGAACTCCAGTCGAGATGTAATAAGAGCTTTGCCACTCACCCATTGGGCTTTGACTGGTGAAGAAATCGGGCAAAATCTTAGCTGCTTATCATAGGTGCCTTGGTGGCCTCCCCCACCATTATTCTTTTTGAACGGTCACTCAGTTTGTGGTGACAGCCTGCTCTAAGCAGATTCACACATTTGCCATATTCCTTATATTCCTTAATGATGGATTTCACTGAACTCCAGGGGATGTTAAAGTGACTTGAACATTTTTTTGTATCCATCCCCTCACTTATGCTTTTTAATAACATTTTCTTTGAGTAGTTTGGAGTGTTCTTTTGTTTTCATGATGGAATTATAGCCAGGAATACTGGTTGACCAGTGACTGGACCTTCCATGCAGATGTCTTTATACTATACACATTTACTGCACTCAGGCGATCTCCATTTCACTAATTGTGAGATTATTAGCACTATTTGACTGGGCCGCGCTGTTGATGGTCAGTTACTTTAAGGAGGGTAAATATTTATGCAATCGCTTATTATGCATTATATATTTTTAATTAATTAACATTACTTTGTAGAAATCTGCTTTGACTTTGAGATTAAAGAGGGGATTTTTGTTAATTATTGTAAAAAAGACCAAATTAAATTAATCAAGATTCCATTTATAAAAGCAGTAAAAGTGGAAATATCCAAGGGGATGAATACTTTTTATAGGCACTGTAATTAACACCCAAATCTATGGACGTACACACGCATCAACATTCTCACCCCATGTGATTATTCCCTTTCATACTCAAAATGAGGACAGGTGGACAAAATGTGTAAGAGCTACTTCTTGACTTCTCTGCTCTTCTTCTCTGCCATGTCGTCCATGTTTTCCACCCAGAACAGTCCAACATGGGATAACTGTGTTAAACTAAAGCAGCATGAAGGGGATCCCCACCTAGAGGCAACAAACTCTGCAAGTTCTTAGTTCTCAAAATAACTCCTTCGACTATCTGGACCTGAACATTTGTTCACATTGCTGCACTGTCACATGACATGTCACAGTTTACTTTACAGTAAGACATGACCAAACCTGCAAACATCTAGCTTTCAAAACATCAGATATTTTTCCGGGGTGAGGACGGGCCAAAGAAGGTTAAGGGAAACGGTTAACTCACTTGTTTTAACTGTCTAGCCCACTTGTTCTTGATAGGCTACTGTAAGTTGTTTTTGATGCTGTGTGAAATGCCATAACCTGCATCATGATCAGTGATTGCATATCTAACATTTTTCACACTGTAGCCTACACTCCAGATGCAACATTGGATTACGGCCGTTGCTTTTATCTTATCAATAAGTATAAGTAAGTATAAGTATATATACTCTTTTGATCCCGTGAGGAAAATTTGGTCTCTGCATTTATCCCAATCCGTGAGTTAATGAAACACACTCAGCACACAGTGAACACTCAACACACAGTGACACACTAATCCCGGCGCAGTGAGCTGCCTGCTACAAGAGCGGCGCTCGGGGACATTAGCGATAGGCCTACACTACCTCCAAAACTTGAGCCACTGTCAGTTTAGGTTCTGAGGACAAAAAGTAGCCTATATGCGTATCAACAAAGCTCAATAACAATTTATATGCAGATGCGTGGATGTGAAATCATCATTCACTATATTTCTTCTCAAACGATTTGAAGTTTCTTGAGCATTCAACTAGACTGCTTCCTTGTGAGAGTAGCTGACATCTTTGACAGGAGTGATTACCTGACTTCAGTATTCGAGATGCATGCATAAGGGAATGGTGAACAGGTGCAGGGGTAAAATACTGGCTGGGTGAAGGCTTTTTAGGTGATGAGTGGGAGGTTTGAATTAGATACAGCTAGTGACAGAGAGTCCATAAAATGAAATAAAAACCAGAAAGCTAAGCTTTCCTTGAGCACATGATTAACCAGGCAGTAGCATTTGGGGTACACTGGAGAGAACAAAGAAGAGTCCAAGCAGTCATCAAAAATGCATGTGTGTCTAAGTCCCCAAAGCTGGAGAAGACTAGAGACAAGCATTTGATGATAACATGGAAGACAGATGATAAAGTAATCGAATGTACTGTATTCAATCCTGAGAAGAAAATGTGTGGTCAGGTGATTTATTTATAAATAATGTGGAGTGGTACAGAGACTTTTATTACACTATCACACTGATTCTGTCTGTTTGTAGTGCATTATTAGGATGTTCCGGAAGCTGCAAAAAAGTGTTCTCATTTAATTGGGAAAAGGAAAATCATCTGTATACATAATTTTAATTTATGCCCTAGCTCTGGCCTAACTACAAGCACATTTTGTGAAACTCATGGTGATTAGTTCCTCTCTTACTAAATATGCCCCAAGTATTTTACCATGTATTTAGCAGACCACTTGATTCCGCTCAACTTCCCAAATCCTGCCCTCAACAACATGGATCACTCTGCAGTCTATCAGTCTGCTTTCCACCCATACAGTTACTGAACCAGTCTGCTACAGAATCCATTTCATAAACATTGCTGATATGACACATCACAAGCTAACATTTTATGGCAGGAGCTCAGTTTTCTTGGGTTTAGTCTTGTTTCTGCTGAGAGACCAGTACTCCAGTGTAGCGCATGAAGTGTTTTGTTATGTTTTAAACATGTTTGATGACTATGGGAACTTTCATGCTCTTCTAAACTGAATGTGACATAAAGCTGTTTGACATCTGAAACTATGCTTTGTGTGTGAACAGGACTATGCATAGACAAGCCTTGCAAGGAAGAGTGATGCAGGGAGAAAAGAACGAGGACAAAAGACAGAATTAGTCCAGCATTGAACCAAGTAAATCAATACATGCTGGTCTGGGATAGCTTCCCTGAAGCTCACATGCTCTCGCCACTTCTCCATTTGCTTGATTAAATGAAATGATAAAATAAAACAGTATGCAGGAACTCACAACATTTGTGCTATTGCTACTTCTTTTGGTGTCATCTTCAAGTTCATTTTGCTGATGAAAGGTCATGTGAAGGACATATGCAAACATCTGATATTCACAATTATAGCCAACCATGCTCTGTGGTCCAGAAAAAAATATATATATAAGAGATGCTTTCTCACAAAGCGATACCACAAATCATACAGTATCGCCGAAAAACACCAGTACCAAGCTAGCAGGCTTTTATCAAATTGTGCTGTTGTTTCGTGCTTTACAAGGTTTCACATGCAACATACAAACAAAGAAGGAAGAGATCACTTACACTAAATACCTGCATTTGAGATTATTTCCAAAATACAAATATACAGTACCAGCGTTTGCAAAAAATCCTGTGTGTGTGTGTGCTTTCTGGTTGTTATCTGAGTGGAACCATTTCTGTGTCTCTGTATCTGGAAGATTTAGAAGAATAGGGCCATTTATGGGCCATGAAAGTCACCTCATGGTGGTGGTGGTGATGGTGGGGGGGGGGGTGGGGGGGGGGTAAGCACCTTTATGTTACCACCAGGGCCTGACGCATAAATCTCCAGCGTGTAATTGCTGTTCATCCGTCACTAACACACTGATTTCCCACCGCGTAAAAATATCAAAACTCTCCAATTTTGTCAAATCTGTCAACATGTCATCATCACCGCCCCCTCCCCAGCCCGCCTTCCCCTGCCCTCTGCTCCCCTCGCTGTGTTAAAGAGCCCATGCCTTTCACAAGCACAGCATGAACCACATTAGCAAGGTGCTGCCATGGATTTGAAAGGGCCACAACAAAAAAAAAATAATCCCAAGGTTGAAGAAGATGCATGGTGACTGTCACAAAAGGCGGCGTTAAAGCGATTGGCATCACAGCATCGGATCGAACACATTTTTGCTTATCAGTGTAATTAACCTATCTTGAACGAGGCACAATCTCCAAATCACTCCCCTTATGTTGGGGCTATGAAAGTGCCATTGCCTCCCCTCCTCCCTCACCACCACAGATATGCCACCCATCAATCTGATGCGCTAATGTCTCCCTCTCCATCATTCCCCAGCCCTCCCTTTTGCGTTAGCTGTCAATGCTCAACCAAATATAATCTGTGCACACAATATGCTTAATCAACGGCGTGACAGTGTGACAAGACCCCTTCTTTAAAAAAAAAAAAAAGAAAAAACATCAGGAAGCAGA
Source organism: Alosa pseudoharengus (assembly GCF_046254945.1). Taxonomy (NCBI): domain Eukaryota; kingdom Metazoa; phylum Chordata; class Actinopteri; order Clupeiformes; family Clupeidae; genus Alosa; species Alosa pseudoharengus. Next base: position 27,182,788 of record NW_027468848.1, read on the forward strand.
CATTTGCCGGTTGCTTTTGTGCCATGCGTGTCTGTCACTGCCTACACGCCGTCTCTGGGGTTTTTCGCTTTGTTCTGGAGGTTCTTGGCTGCGTGCATCCATGGAAAAGCATTGCTACGGTGAAGAGGATTACAGGGCTGTGCGCGGGCAGATTTAATGTAACTGTCACAGAGGAAGCTATTCCGGTCGCTGGAGCCAGCGGAAGCCGAGGAGCGGGCGATGACCCGCGCGCCCTCCCCCAACCCCAACCCCAGCCTCACTCACTTCAGCCAGCCTGCTCAATCTGGATCTGATAGACACAGCCAGCATGGCCACCATTCACAGTTCCTCGTTGCTCTGAAAGTCAAGAGTTTAGGTTCTAGAAACTAACTAGGGTGTTAGTAGAGTGTCTTACACACTAATGTGTACACAGAAGGCACAATTTAACCTCTGTAAAGTATCCTGTAACAATAGGGTATGTATAGTTGGAACAAATTTGTTGAGGTTGTCTGTGATAGCATTCTGAGTTTCTGTTACTTAAATACAATGCATGCATCATACAATGAAATGTAAATGAACAGATGCGAAAGACCTGGAACATGAGCTGCAGCTTCCTTCTGCACTGTCTCCCAGTAGCCTTAATGAATAAGGTTGAAATGAATGAGAAGGATAGAGAAAACACAGCCTTCACCACTGGCAGTTCACTATAAACTTTAAAGTCATGCCAGTAGGGCCCATGAATGCTCTCTTTCCCTCTCAAAGACCTGCTTAACAAGATTGGAGCTTGTTATGCAAAGTCTCCATTAGACAGTCGCTCTCATCTATATTAATGATGTTTAGTGTTTAGCCATGCGTTTCTAGTACATCTTCAAAGCCAAGACAAAGCGTTTTCCCATTTACTTGGACTATTGGTTTGATACTTAAATCCAGCCAGTTTCACCATGCCCGCAGTCATGTCTCTGTCCCACCCTGTCTCCAGATAGGGCCTACCTGATGTCAAGAACTTGATTAAAGTCAAACACCAGTCTATACCATGTAACCCCACCACAGTGCCTGCCTTCCTGGGTTTGGAAGTCTAACTATTGGAGATTCCTGAACCCCTGATTTTCCTGACACTGATACTGACACTGAAAGGTGTTGCCTTGATGACTGTGAAGAGACATTCAGTGAGATGAAGCAAGCCCTCATCAATCGTCCATTGCAGTGATGGCCCAACCAGTGTTCAACAAGCCCTTCCTTTTGTACACAGATGCTTCTCAGGCTGCCAATGGATCTGTGCTTGCTCAGGCAGGGGGACCAGCAGGAGCGTGTAATAGCATATGCCAGTCACCCACTCTCTCACACTCAGTGACAATTGGCCACCTACGATGGAGAGCTATGGGCCACTGTTTGGTCACCGAGACACTTAATAGGTGCTGTGTGGAGTTTTCTTTTTTTAGTTTAAAACGTTCCAAAAATAGCTACAAATAGCTACAAACAGCTCTGTTGTCCAGATATCCTCTGACTAACTGAGTGCAAAGAATCAGTGCATGCATCTTGATGTCTAGACAGCTTTAGGTTGCTGGCCCTCTACCAGCAATCAGATCTTGCTGACAGGTCTCTCAAGCTGGCTTATTTTTGTTTGAAGCTATACACTGCTAACCAAGCCTTCGGAGTCAAGGACAGCTTCTTCTATTGACTCTGGCCAATATCCATGCTCCTCATGGTGCTGTGCCATCAACTACTAGTACAACATCTCCTGGACAGAAGTTGCGTCTGACACGAGACCACTTTTGCTGCACCTGTAGAAGAGCTTCCAGAACAATTTTCGGCAATTTTCTACGTTTACCTCCAGCGACATCTGGCATAAAGATAGGCTGTACCTAAATTTGCAGTAAATGGTTAGGTAGGCCATCTTACAGCCTACCATCTTAAGCCTTCTCACAGCCTATCAAGCTAAAAGTACCTACAAAATAAAGGGCCCTAAATCCAACAAATATACCAGTACTCACCCGTCATACGTGAATCCAGTTTGGTTTAAACTCAAAATGGCTCCTACAGATGCTAATGCAACAGACCGGAGGGACCAGTTGTTTCTTGAGTTACATGTATGATTTCAACATCATACATCAAGATGGACATTGCCATGCCATCCCATGCCACATTAAGGACACCAGGATCCCCCAGTAAGTAGCAGAGGAGTGTAGTGTTTGCTAACCAGCTGACAGAACTCAGAACAGCTAGTGATTTCACAGACACATGGAAAACATTAGCAGTTGACAATCTGCGACTGAAGCAGAACACTAACCCCATGCACTGGGACTGTCATGTCATGCATGGAACATGGTACAAAGGGACCCCCAGTCAGAACACTGAAGCACGCCCTAGCTACCCTGTGGAAGTACAGTATACGCTCTCTCACTTGTATGGGCAGGTCCCTGCCACATGGAGACAAGTTCAGTGGGCATTTGGGAGCTGAAAGGACCATGAATTGAGCTCAGTGGGGCAGTTATTGGCCATACATGACAGGTGATATTACCAAGCCCTGTGCAGAGTGTGGACCCTTTGTGTCCTTTCTCCTTGTTTTATGTGGGTTTGGACATTGTTAAATTAGCAAATTGCCAATGTGAATACAGTATACTGTAGGTAGTCTATGTGTGGAGAATGGATGAATTTATTAGCCATTTTATGCCAGAATATATGATAGTTTTCATATTAATTGCTGTATGAATAAGTAACAAGGGCATTACCTAGCATCAACATAGTCTTAAGAGAATGAAGCATGATAATTAAGCTAATAAGGTCAGCCTGCATATTTGTTAGATAACTAGACTATAAAAATAAACTTGCTTGAATCAAATGCAACAACAGCTAATGTTAGGTTACTAAATAAAAAGGTCCTGAAAATAATAATAATTTAACCTCCTGCCCCCCTGTGTTAAATTGTTTTTTTTAACAAAGGGGGTTATCGGCCCTTCACCTTTTCTTTACAGCTGTGAAGACATGGCCAGGCAATTTGTTTATTATGCAGCCACCACCACATACTAGTATAGGAGTTGCTCAGCCACACAGGGACAACATCATCACAAGTTACCTGGCTAACTGAGTAATCTTGCTTGGGGCAATATACACCCACCTGGTGTCTTGTATCTGGAGGGCAGATCTGAGAGGTGGATGTTACAAAGAAAACCAAAGATGGCATTCCTTGCATTTTTTTTTTTTTGGGGGGGGGGGGGGTAAAGTATGCCCTGTATGACTTGTAAACATGTAGGCACTAGTAGGTACAATGTCAATGAACTCAAATGTGTGGCATTCTTTGCTGGCATGTGACTTTGTTTGTATTATATATTCAGAACACATGCACATTATATCAATCTGATCTTAATAGCTTTAGTTAACCAAGCTAGATTTCTCCCTAAGGTAGCTTTGCTGTAGTTCAGCTTCTTCCAATGTTAACTAATCATTTCTAAAGCTATGCATTCAAAGTAGTTTCACCAACATCGCTTACTATGCAAGTTTTTCTTTTAAACAAACCTGTTGTATGAAACATTAGCTATTATGTTAGCTACTGAGAGACAGCCTACCATGCATCTTGATTAAAACAAGCACACACACACACACACACACACACAACTTCAGTTGACTCTTTTAAATCCCAGCTCAAAACATACCTTTTCTCTCTAGCGTTTCTCGATTCATCTTGACCGGAGCCCTGATTGTACTGTCATGTTTAAATGTGCTATATAAATAAATCTGATTGATTGATTGATTGATTGACACACACACACTCAAACAAACAAACAAACAAGCAAACACACACACACACACACACATTTAACATGTTTCATACTGTAGCCTGCACTCCGAATCCAGTAGGGTTTTATCTTTGAACGTTTCCTACAGATAATTTCAATCATTTGAATCATTGCCTTTGTCTTACTCTGAGCTAAAGCTCAGCACACACGACTACCAGCCCAGTTACACAAGCAGCATACGAATGATCTACAGCTCAGCTAGCTCATGCCTTTGCTAATCAACACTCAACCTTGTTAGGAATTTCAGCAGAAACAGTGCTATGACAGAAGGTCAGTGTTTCATCCACACAGTGTAGGAGACTTGGTGCTGCTTGATAATTCGGCTAAACGAATGAACAAACTGGCTCCAAGGTGGAAGGTTCTCTTGACGGTCATAAAGAGAAAGACAGACCACCTGGAGTGCTTTGTGGAATAACTGACCCAAGAAAGTGGGCAGTCTGTCATAATTGGCTGAAGTCATACAGAGGCGACCTAAATAACCTACCAGGAAAGCTTTCGAAGGAAGCACGACCAAAAATCAGGACCTTTTGACTTAGTATTAAAAACTGTTTGTCTGGTTCCTTGCCATACCGCTCAACCACTGCTCCCAATTGCATTCAGCCTCTGGGACAGGCCTTCTGGGAACATAGGAGCCTGACCCTAACCCTGGATCTGCTACCGCAGAGAGCCGTGGTGCTGGGTCTGACGGGAAGTTGACCTCTCCTTTAGAGGAACTCCAAAAACCACAGCTAGATGGTCCAGTTAGCTGAAACATTTAAGCAAACCTCTTGTTTTTAAGGACCTCAGTTATGCCTTCCACTTGCATATTTTGTTTAAGGTCAGAAAATTAAAAAACCCTTGCACTCAACTTAAAAATGTTTCCAATACGTTTTGCCACAGTAGGCCATGTACATTTCATTTTGTACCAAGGGATGCCTTTAGAAATTATCTGTTGACAAACAAGTACACTGCATTTTAAAGATAGACTTTTGTTATGATGGGGAAAACAAATTCTTGATTTCTGAGAATGACTGAATGCCTTGTATGTTCCTGGAAATAAACAAACCCTGGCATGTGTGCTTTGAAATTGTAGGACTTCCCTGAGAAGCCTTTCTTCTCTATACAAGCAGCAAATAATCAGGCTGGCTGGCAGGATTTGATAGGCCCTCACATGCCCCGTCCCCTTCCTTTGAGTGGCTCCTCTCTGGACGACCACTCCGCAGCCTACACTGCAGTACGAAGAGGAGCCAAGCAACTTTTGTGCCTATGGCTGTCAAACTCTTCAACTCCAAACTACCTTTCACCTTGTTATCTACACGCTTAATATCTCTCACACTCAGGCTACATTCATGCCCACCTTTGCCAATACCACAGGCACATAGTGACTTTGTGTGAAGCAAGGGGCAATTTATAACTACCTCTGTTTTTATATATACTACTTTTAAATGTTTTTATATATACTACTTTTAAATATCTATATATTTATATTACGTATATCTGTGTGGCATGTCTATACTCCTCTATGTGACTGTGTAAATTGCCCTTCGGGGATGAATAAAGTGTTTTGAAATGAACTGAATTGAATAAGACTTCTCATTGTACCCCCTTACTGAGACTGGAGTTAGACAGTATACCCAACATAGAAACCCAAAACCAAAATAGATATGAGCAGTAAAAAAAAGGACTTCTTCCTGCATACTCACTTCCTCAGACACCAAGGAGACTCTCCACATTACACCTACACTTAGTCTGGCCCCAATATAGCTTTGCTGAGAGAGGTAACAGGTCTCACCAACTGAGACCTGTCACTCGCTGGAGAGCCATGAAATATTCATGGGCGTGCATACGGAACTGCCTGTGCCCAGTCTGGAGCAGCCTGTTGTGCTTTGGTTTAAGTAGCATGCTGGCGTCCCTGGGACTCGCTATCAGAAAGCCTTGGGAGATTCAGTCTTCTCCTTGATTTCCCCCAACTGGTCGCTCTTCACATTTTAAACAGGCATTTTGCCTCCGTGCACACACTCACACACACACACACACAGAGAGAGAGACACATACACAGGCATTCTGGTTCACAGACACACACAGGCACTCTAGTTCACACACACATACACACACACACACACACACACACAAGCATTCTGGTTCACACACACACACATGCACTCTAGTTCACACACACATACACACACACAGGCACACAAGTTCACACACACATACACACACACACACAGACACACACAGGAACTGTTTAGAAGAAGCTAAGGCTTGGACAGAAAAAAAGAGAGAAAGAGAAGGGAAAAAAATCCCCACCACCCTCTGCCCTCGCCGCCCCCTCGTCATGAATGCGGCGAGCGAATTAAAACCCACAGACGCTTGACAGAACAGACGGAGGAAAACAGCCAGATTGGCGCGCCCATGTGGGGGTCAGAGTGAAATAACAGATATGCAGACGATCGGCCAGACTCCTGTACCAGACCTGCAGTGACAGCAGCTTCCTCCCCTGACTCCTGCAGATGTTACACATACGCTAAAAACACTTTATTTTTTGTAAATATTCCTGTTTACATGCTCATTAATATGGATGAGCTGTCAAGTGAAAATGCAGAGCAATTATAAAAAAAGAAGGGGATGGAGTTCAATCTATGTGTAAAAAGTTTTAATTAGTTTTTCAAAGCCAATTAAACCATTATAAAGGCCACTATGTCTGTCCAGTAGCCCAGAATAAGATGGTTGAAATTGTAAAAGCTCAAAGGTTCAAATTGCCACTTAAAGATGCCGTCAGTGAATGTTGATGATGTCACATTTGCTGATGTTTGAACTAAACACCAACAAAACACCAGAGAGTGAATTCACCAATAGCCTCCCCAAACTCCCCTTCCATTTCTCCAAACTCCCATCCCCACTTTTCGATGATTGGCTGGAACAGTTTTGTATGTTTGAAGGACAGGCTTGCTCTATTTTGTTTGCTTCCTGTTCACAGAGCTAGGGCTATGTACGAAAAACATTTATTTTTTTACAGTGAACTCATAGAATAAAGAGCTAGCTGATCGTGAGAAGATATCAGCTGAAGGTGACAAAAAGTGTTACGGGACAGAAATAGCTTAGAATCGCTAACAGAACCTTTAAATGGCATGAATGTGAATTCAACAACCTCTCCTTTCATAACGATTCCAAATTTTGTAAAAGAGTTTCTGACACCTTTGTTCACACCGGGTACTTACAATGAAGTGTGATGCCTTTAACCTTCAACAGCCTACAGTGGTGCATCTAAATGTTTAATCGCAATCAACATTGTTATTTCAGTCTGCTAACCAATGTCCTGGAGGAAGCAGCGGCTCATCACTGTTGCACAACCTTTTCACAGGTAATGAAATTAAATCCCATGAACTGCAAGTTATATGAATCAAGAGCCATGGCTTGTCAGAAAGCTGTTAAACGATGCCATTTATATCTGATTACAACGATTTCAATTATACTTAGACTTGCAAATATTTAATTCCTCATGTTGTTTTCCTCTCGTATTGTGTGTCTGTCAGCCAGGCCACACATATTTTAGAGCAAGATGACACTGACGCATACAGTTTAAAAACTTGTGTAGTGAGTGTAACTAAGTGTAAAATATGGCTTTAAAATAATAATTTTATTGTATTTATATTATAATGTTGTTGCCATGCTACCTTAGTTAATTCACCAAGTAACAATAACAGTGCAGGCGTGCAACCCCCTTAAATGAAAATATATGGAAGAGATGCAAAGCACGAGAAAACATCAACACAAGAAATCAATGCCATTTTTTGAACAACCTTGAAGGGCAAGTGATGCTTCTACCACACTCTCTCCTCCTCACAAAGCCCCAAGTCCTTGGGGAAGGCACATAGCGTGATATAAAAATATGAAGGTATATTGGGTGCAAAAGTGGCGAGCAGATTTAACTGCAGATTTTGCATGTGCACACTAAAGTCATAAATGTGTAACAGTAAAGTTGAAGTTGTACATATTTTTTTATATCTTGTTAACACAAAATAGGGGCTACGGGTTCACAAATCCTTTTTACAGGTACACAAATCCTATCCTGTGAGTCACAACTTTCAAGAGTCACGCACTCGACACTTTTGCTCCAATCGTTGCAGCGCAGTTGGTGCGAAACACATTTGCACATCCGTGTTTCATAATCTGAGAACATGCACAACATTTGTGCATTTGTAAACCCACATGTGAACTAATGCATCCGAAGTTGTGCATCTGTGAAATAATTTGTCATTAATAAAATTCTACAGATCGCTTTGATTTTCTTGCACGACTACAAGTCAATTGATACAAGTGCTCGAATCTGCTTCTACGAGTGACGATACTTTTGCTCCTGTCTAGGTGATATAATAGGAGCAAAAAGATTTGTATGTGTGCACGTCGAGCGAATCGATCGAGAAAACAAGGCGGCCGGATCTGGATCCTGGATCGCGCTCAGACTACCATTGCCTGCTCATAAAGTAAGTAACCTCAGTATGTTTCCTTATCAATGAAGGACACACGATTGCACAAAGCGAGGGAAAAAATGTTGCGGTGTGCGGTGTTAAGTTTTACGACCTTATTATTCATAATGTCTGCACAGCAAACAATTGCTATCTTGCCTAGCACTATCCAATAGTCTTCGTGCAAGATACAAATCAGCTGTTCGAAAATTGCAGAACAATTGTGTCAGATTGTGTGTCCTAACGATATTGGACGGGCAGTGTCATATTTCTGTACTTCTAAACTAGTTATTTATCTAGCGATAGCTAGCTTGATCTGGCACTGGAGGATTTAGCAAGCAGGTAAACTAAGCTAAACATAGCTGTCATGATAATGTAAACCAACAAACAACATAACTTTCTTCATATTATTATCATGTTACTTAGGCCTACCTTATGAGCAGGTAATGGTAGTATGAGCGCGATCCAGATCCGGCCGCCTTGTTTTCTCGATCGATTCGCTCGACGTGCACACATACAAATCTTTTTGCTCCTATTATATCACCTAGCCAGGAGCAAAAGTATCGTCACTCGTAGAAGCAGATTCGAGCACTTGTATTAATTGACTTGTAGTCGTGCAAGAAAATCAAAGCGATCTGTATAATTTTATTAATGAGAAATTATTTCTCAGATGCACAACTTCGGATGCATTAGTTCACATGTGGGTTTACAAATTCACGAATGTTGTGCATGTTCTCAGATTATGAAACACGGATGTGCAAATGTGTTTCGCACCAACTGCGCTGCAACGATTGGAGCAAAAGTGTCGAGTGCGCGACTCTTGAAAGTTGTGACTCACAGGATAGGATTTGTGTACCTGTAAAAAGGATTTGTGAACCCGTAGCCCCTATTTTGTGTTAACAAGATATAAAAAAAAATATGTACAACTTCAACTTTACTGTTACACATTTATGACTTTAGTGTGCACATGCAAAATCTGCAGTTAAATGTGCTCGCCACTTTTGCACCCAATATACCTTCATATAAAAACCTCACTCCGGCCTCATATTCGCTGGATTTCCATGTTGATTTGGGGGATTTGCAAATATGAAGTCCCAGAAACCTCCGTGGAGTGAATGGCGGCAATAGTGAGCTGTCATTTCTAATTATGTCCACAGGTTTTGCTTTGTGGGTGTCGCAGCACCGATCTGGCAATGGGGGCCTCATCACTGGCATCAAATAAGAGAGAGGGAGAGGATCCCCCTGGGGGGGGGGGGGGGGGGTGCGGCGTCCCTCTCTTTCAGGCGTATTTGTTTGCACAGGTGCAGCCAGCTCTAGTCGAGTCACACGTGTTTGGTCGGTGCCTGGAGCTCCACAGGCTCTTGCGTGCGTGGCCCAAAAGAAAAAAGAAAAACAACATGGAATACCAATGCCCCCTACTGGTTCATTATCGGCCTGGTGGTTCACAACAGAGGATCAACAGAGGATGATGCCACAATTTCATCCTCTTGGCGAAAGTATTTCCAGCTAGGAGTGTAATATGTATAACAAAGCATGGAGAAAATCCATAGCGAAAGGTATCTGAAGAATCTACCCTTAAAGATGAAAGATATGTACCGTGAAAGCTATCTGGCAGGGCAGCAGAAAGGGTCTCACCTTGAAAAGTCATCAGAGGCTGCAGAGTCAATCCATAGTATGGCTGGCAGGCCTCAATTACGCGGGCGGTGTCATATTGTGCCATTCTCTAAAAGCAGAGGATAATCATACAGAAATGTAATACCTCTGGGCACACGACAGAAATGAGACGTGTCTGAGTAGACAGCACTCACCAGATGCGGGTCCTTTCATCGGTAATAGCAGGCAGTTTATATGGCTCTTGTATGGTGCAGATAAGCTAAGTTGGAAAATGTAAAAGTTTTTAGAGTGAAAATGCCAAAGACACAAAGCAGAGAGAAGTTTAAAAGCTTTGGTGATAATGCCTTATACAATACCTGTGTTGGAGATTCACTCTGGTAAGCTCAACCCGCCCAACATACCGAGTTAGCACTGACCAATGGCTCAATTCCCAGTGAACATAGACAAGCAGAATGCTGTCCTTTATAGTTTACTGTATGTTCCTTTGAATAGTGTCATGTTTTAAATGTGAATGTAAATGCTGCAGTTTTGGTGTTCTTGGGGAGGAGAGGGCAAGTAGAATACCAAATATGAAATGATATAAAGGACTTGAGAAGTGAGGCCTTTTGTTCCCAACTCTTCCACCCTCCTTAAGATGTCTGACAGTTAATGCCACAGAAAGTGCTAAAAAGTAACACTTCCCCCATGCAGCCGCTCTGACACGATGATATTACAGATACTAATTTGTCAGATTCACTGGCAGTTGTTCGAGTCAATTGTAAATCAAACCTCTGAGAAAAGAAAAATCATTAAAAAGAAAAAAGTGACTGGTAAAATCGTACCATTGAAATTACCTATTAAAATGTTAAATATTAAAATGCTACCGTGTGTCATTTCACTGTCAGTGTTGAAACAGTGCTTGACACTCTGGAGTCTCAGTTGTCCATTACCTGTCCATTACAGGTCAGCACAGACGGTCAAAATGGGGTATGGGGGGGGGGGTCCAAGATGCTTCCATCGTTGAAATGATTGCTCTGCCATTGCATATGTATTCTGATGAAATACATTGAATTTTTATTGGGGAACGCACATCACTGCGTGATATTGCCTATTCACATGACTGATTTCCCCAGCAACATCACATCCACCTCAGCTTTGTTTATAGGAAAACTGATGCCTTGTGCAAAAGAAAGCCCACAGGGTCTGGGACAATAGGTGACCAATTCTGTTGTTGAATAATAATGATAAATTATAAATAAATGCATGTTTCTGCCGAGCATATGTAAGAAAAAGCAGCTGAACTCATGTAACATATGATAGGGTCTGATTCCTCACTCCTGGAGTCCATTAATTGCATGTAAATCAGCTTCAGACCCTGAAGCTCGCAGAGTGAGATGATGCGTGGTAACATTGTATTAGTATTGAGTTTTCTGTGAAGACCTTCTCCCCTACCAAGTTCCTCTGTTCACTGACTGTTGGAGAAATGCGTGGTGCAATAACTTCAGAAGGGAAAGTTCATTTGAAACTGCTCTGGACTTTGAGAAGTAGGGCACCTCTGATCAGAAAATTGCCAAGGCGGCTTAGAGCTTATTATTTCACCGACTTTATGGTGAGCTTATGAATTATGAGTACTCAGAGGCAGTATAATGGAATTGAAGTAGAACGAGAACTGATGGTAAAGTCGAAGAGTATGCAGTTATGTAGCAGAAGTTCACCTTCATGTGTGTTACGTCACTTTCCTTTTTTTTGTCCGTCCTTTATAAATTATATGACATTAAAGTTTTCTTTTAAGTCCAAGAGACATGCACTTTGTATCTGCGAGAGCACTGCAAGATTAGTGGACTTCAACCATCTCTACAAGATTTGTCCTTCGTCATGTCACATACCACTACCCTGATAGAGGTCTTATACAGTCATATACTGTACTGTATGTTTTCCTGCCAACTGCTCTTCTTTTCTGACTTCTGTTTTGAAGAGGTCGCTGAGATTTGTAGGTTTATCTCTTTCTGTACTACAGGGGCCTTTGTGAGTGATAATGAATTGTTTTGCTTTACGAATGCATTACCTGTACAGTACAAATGGTCCATAGGAAGCCAAGCTGTATGTCGCCAGGTGATAGCTGAGGCAAGCTGAAAGTGGGGAAAGCAAGCTGCAAGCAAGCATTTTTGCAGTCACTGGTCATTCCATTCCAAAGCTTTAGGCAAGGCTTTATGGTTTCTGTGACTCTGTAAAGACTAGTAAGATATTTCACTATATTGGTGGAAGATATACAACAGATGCCTGAACCATCGCTACCTGGTATCACTACTTGGTTAACACTCAGTAGCACGGAATACAGACTGCATGGCCTTATTATATAGATTACCCCAGTTCTGTCATCCTATGCCATCCCATCAAGGCATCCTATGCAAGGTTTAAACTTCACTATACCAGCTTCAAAGTCATTTTGATAGTAAACTAATTTGTAATAGGGAGAATTCTTCGGGTTGTAAACAAACATGCACCATATCCAAGGGGAAGTGTGCAAGCCGTGAGTGGTATTTACAACAGCTGTCTAAAATTAAAATACTCCACAACTATAGGGGGAGCCCAGTAGCCCAGTAGCCTTTAATATGCATGTTAAAATGTCCTTTTAAACCAGCCTGATGTGCCATGCATCCTTTGTCATACTTAAGTATTTGCTGTTCTTGGGGAACTTCCACAAAACACTACAACAAGAGCAATTTCACAGATTGCAGTACTTAATTTCTAATCCAGTGACTGTCTTTTGTAAAGCCTGTATTGGTCACCCACATAAGAGGAGGCAGAAATCCAGGATGTCATTAAAAAAAGCAACAAAGCTGTTTCAGCAGCAGCACCACCGCCACCACCACCACCACCACCGGTGGCAGACCAGTGAGCAGTGTGTGTAACTGCTAGTGTGTAAACATACCAAGTTTACAGCACCACTGCTCCAGACAGGACCGATACAGCTCAAAGTAATGCCCTTAAGTGGAGCTGAAAATCTGCAGAAAAATGTATTTCTGTGTCTCTTCCAATTCTGCCACATCTTCAAGAGGGCTGCCACGACAAGGATTTGACTCATGGGGATCATACCTGACCATGATCCATGCCCCTCACCGAGCTGAACAACGATAACTGACTTTTCCACAGTCCTTCATATGGGTGCCTTTGTAATGTTCTCTATGACACATATTTGTATCTAAATAAACTTGCTATGTTTGAATTCAAACACATCTTCTTTAGATCTTAAGCCATTAATTAGAGCTTAAATCCTCTCATCTGATGTGTCCAGCCTCTCAACTGAGCAGCAAAAAGCTGTATAAGTGATGCATATGCATTCAGGGCAGTAAGTCACTGCATTTGAATGAAATGTGTGCCTCAGATGTCTTTTCATCTATGCCTACATTCAGCCTGCTTGCATTGTGATTAATGGAGATGGAAAAAACATCACACCCCGGTAAACAACCCCATCTTAGCTGCCCTGCTCCCTGCTGGATCATTCGCACAGGATTTCTAGTAATTCACACAGCTGTTAGGACGGATGGAAAACAGACCCAGCATGGATGACAAACAGCAAGTACATTTCCTCCTTCCCACATCAACTGTGGTCCTACATAAACTAATTTCTGATGGTCTCCTGCCTACTTTAAGGATAGGGAAATATTAAACTGATGACCTTGTTCTGTGTATAATGTAATATGCTCCTACTTAGTCTGTATTGGATTACGCTTTTTATTAAAAACGAAACTTCACTGGTGGCTGGAGACTAGACCCAAATGTCTGAAACTGATATTTGCTCTGTATCAAGTTATGCAACTCTTGGTTTCTTAAAATAGAACAAAAATTGAATCTATTCAACAGGGATACATTTTGACTATATTTCAGCATCTCACATACATCTCTCTGTCTTTTTCCATAAATCATAAATCCATTGTGTTGTCAACTTTCTTTCCATGATTTCAAAACAACTCTGAATGCTGAATTAGGTTGACAGGATGTGCTTAATCTGCAGCTAGAGTCTGCTGTGCTGACTGACTCCAAACACAGACTGCATAATTGCTGCATCAGAACGGTACGTGGTTTGCTGAAAAGAAATAAAAGTAAGTATGTCAAAACTATAGAGGGGTGCCATAAACTAGGCTTCTTAGTATAACAGCAAGGAGATTCTACACAGGAAAATGTGTGTGTGTGTGTGTGTGTGTGTGTGTGTGTGTGTGTGCGCGCGCGCGTGTGTCCATTCTGTATTTCTCATTAACAGCCATGAAGTCAATGCGACTTTCATAGTCCACGCTTATTAAAAAGTCCTTTAAAAACATGCCTGTTTTCCCTGTCCATCTGTTTCGCTAATTACATGCTCGGTGTGCAGCAGTTGGATTTCACTTTGTGTTAACCTCTTCTCTGCTGCCTCCAATTAATAAGTATACAACTGTGGTGAAATAAAATACGAAAAATCTTGTTATCTAAGTTGAACTTGTTATCATAATGCACTGTAAAATCCAATAAGTAAACCTTACTTAAAAAAACCATGGAAACCGATTGCCTTGAAAAATCAGACTAAAGTGGACTGGGATTCTAAAACTGAGCTTACAAGCAATTCCTTAGTGTAGTGTATTAACACTACAGCAAATTCCTCTTTAACCTACCTAGGTATTGCAAGTGAAGTGTACTTTAGTTTTCATTCATAAAACTCATGTTCTGAAGTTGAGGTAACTAATCAACCAATTCCTCATATCTGGAATATGTAGTAACAGTTACTTGAACAGCAAGTTAATCTTACTTGGTGAAACCATGGAAACCGATTGCCTTCAATTTAGCAAGTAACTATTACTCATATACACAAGTTTGAATAAAAATAGGCTCTATTCTAAAATAATGACATTTACAACTGCATCAGGTACAAATACGGCTTTGAATTATTTATTATTCTTGTAAAAACAACAACATTGTGTTCAGTTTTAATAAAAAAACATCTTAAAATGTCTTAAATGGCACAATTTAGCTGTAGCAACAACCTACATCTTCCTTTTTTCTCCTTGAACATTTTATAAAAATCTTTTTTAAAGGCCTGAAACTAAAATATACACACTTTAAGTATCTCAGTAGCCTGTACCAAATAAAAATCAACACAGTAGTCTAACGTAAATTAACACAATAAATTACTGTCTTCTTAAAGGGATATTCCACCATTTGGAGAATTACACTCATTTTCCACCTCTCCTTGAGTTAAACAATTGATTTTTACCTTTCTCCAGTTCATCCAGCCGTTCTCTGAGACTGGCAATACCACTTTTAGCTCCAGCCTAGCATAGATCATTGAATCAAATTAGTCCATTAGCATCTCGCCTGCTAGCATCACGTTTAAAAGTGACTAAGATTCCCGGTAATTTTCCTATTTAAAACTTGTCTCCTTTCAAGTAAGAAAGTATAATAAGACCAATGGAAAATCAAATGTAGAGATTTTCTAGGCTGATTTGACATGGAACTATACTCTCATTCAGGCGTAATAATCCAGTCACTAACCGATTCGTCTGCTGCAGCTCAACTTTGTTGCTGGAAGTTAGCCTACAGGGACTATTTTCAGGTGCTGCATGATATTATTGTGCTGCTGTGCCCATGGTGTTCCTTGATTATTACGCTGGAATGAGAGTATAGTTCCATGTCAAATCAGCCTAGAAAATTGCCACGTTTAATTTTCCGTTGGTCTTATTACACTTTCTAACTTGAAAGGAGACAAGTTTTACATAGGAAAATTCCTGGAAATCTTAGTCACTTTTAAACGTGATAAGCTAATGGTCTAGTCAGATTCAATGATCTATGCTAGGATGGAGCTAAAACTGGTATCGGCAGACTCGTAGAACGGCTGGATGAACTGGAGAAAGGTAAAAATCAATTGGGAGGTGGAAAATGAGTGTAATTCCTCAAATGGTGGAATATCCCTTTAAACATCTCTTAAAACTTAATCGGGCCACCAGTTTATAGGGCCAAATTCTAAATGACTTACCACCACAGACTTAAAAGGGGAATTCCGGTATGATATTGACCTAAAGTGCGTTGAAACATGATGCAGAATGTGAACGTATGTCTCATAGCTCATCTCGGCTTGTCCCCTGCACTCCGAAATCTGGCACTAGTTAGCCGATGCTACCAACAGCTTTTTCAATGGGGTTGCCTCGGCATCTGCCTAGCCATGCAAATAAATCACTGTTTCACAGCATTTACGAGGCTCAAAATATCTCCACACTTCATTGGTAGACTTCCGAGGGCCCTGACATTTACAACGAGACATTGAGAACTTGGAAAAAGCACTGGTAGTTTATTTACAAGACGATTTATACAGACAGTACCTTAAGGAAGTTTACCGTTCGCAGCCATCTTGAATTTAGTCACGATAAGTCGAGCGACGAGTACGAATGAACAGGTATGATAAGGGATCAGATTCTTGGTAGCATCGGCTAGCAAGCGCCAGATTTCGGAGTGCAGGGGACAAGCCGAGATGAGCTATGAAACATACGTTCACACTCGGCATCATGTTTCAACACACTTTAGGTCAATATCACACCAGAATTCTCCTTTCAGTTTAGAACCATATAAGCTCAAAAAATAGAAAACATCTCAGCAGAAGATTTTTAAAGACTTTGCCATTTTGGTGGTAGCTTGTTCTGACCCAAACCAAGCATCACCTTTTGAATAAAAATTCAATGTATTTTTGATTGACTTGGGGTAATCAAGGTGTAAGGCATATGATAACCCAAACATGATGCAGAGTGCCTCAGGCAAACTTTTGAGACCATCCATTACCAGCCTCCCCTCAATGATGATGGCTGTAGACACTTGCTCCAGGTGGATAAGAGTTGGATCAACCGGTGTGTCATCATCAATGACCGTCAGCAGCCCAAAGGAGACTTGTGCCCACACGTCCTCACCATCAGTAACCTGTAAAACAAATAGAAATACAAAGACAACAGTTAAATATATGACTGATTAGTTATTAGCGTCCAAACTGTACCTTGCTGAAATATAAAATAAATTAACGGTAATGCTGCTGCAAGTAATCCAAGCTTTGTGTTGATCTCTTGAGGATGTCATCAGCATGAAATGATACAAAAGATTTAGAAACAAGCAATTTTCAGCATTGTATTACATCCATGGAAACTTACCGTAAATGGTGTAAAACAGTGATTTATTTGCATGGCTAGGCCGATGCCCGAGGCACCCCCATCGCAAACCTGTTGGTAGCATCGGCTAATAGCGCCAGATTTTGGAGTACAGGGGACAAGCCGAGATGAGCTATGAGACAAAAGTTCAAGGTATCATGTTTCAACACACTTTAGGTCAATATCATACCAAACTTCTCCTTTAAATGTTGAATACACACTAGTATGAAAATCACAGCCTTCAAATGGGCATGGAATGTTAATTTCAAATGACTACGCACATGTGTGAAAAAATCTGCTTCAGTGCAGGGCTCCCCATATGACTGAAAAGTGCATAAACAATCCATATGAAGTCAAGGTATTGGTTGTTGCCGAATAAATCCGCCATGTCTTAGACTATAACGTTAATGCTTAAATAACTGACCTCTTTTGTCTGCCGAAAAAATGCAATGCGTACATTTCCACTGCATGCTTACACTACCATCTTCTAAATTTGCAGCTAACCTTAACTTTGATTCTGTATTCACTACCTCCTGCTTTAAAATTCTAAATTAGCTGCCAACGTTGAATTGGACAGTAATTTACTAGTAGTTAAAGTTACACATTAATTTATCCAACTGTTAATGCAAAACATCTGTGGTGTGGTGGGGGGAAGGGGGGCCATCGATCTAACGTTAGCTCCTTCAAACCAAAAACATGCCTGGGCAAAATAAAAACAGTTCACCAACATGTATATCCTTACAGCTTACCACAAAGTCTTCCGAAAGGAAAAGGTCTGATGTTTTATCTTCTGAATGCTTTCAACGATTCTTCGGAAGAGCAAACTGAGAGGGCGAAAATTCAAATCACACCCCTCCAGCACAGTAACGTCTTCCTTGCATGCTCCCACTTCTTCTTCTTCTTCTTCTTCTTCCCTGCAGAAATACGCGCAAGGGCGCCTCCTAATGGTAGAAATTTGTCACTGTTGAGGTTACTTGTCTCAGACAAGTTGACCTCAGTCTTATTATGAAGTAACATGCTTTTTTCAACATGGAAGTAACTGTTACTTTACTCAAATCATTAAGATGCACACATTTGTTGCTGAAAGTAAAGTAAACAAGGTTAATGCAAGTTTACACAAGTGTTAGATTTTACAGTGTGCCAACTGTTACTCACTGAGGTGAAAAGACTGCAGAAATCAAGTGGGGTTGATTTAATACGTTGTGCTGTCTGTCAATATATTGAGATGAACAACTACTGTGCAAATATTTTCTGTTTAAAGAGTAGGCCCATGTCATGTTACAGGCTGCCCATTTCCAAAACCCTGCATGCTACAGGAGCAAGATGAGACAGATCCAAGGAGTGGGGAGTCTGAGGTCTCCATAACAGACCATAAGAAATTAGTCCAAGGCCACATGTGGGAGAGAAAAAAGGAAGGCATTTATAATATGACGAGAAATATGAATGATGGGTCTAAGAGAGAGTCACTGGCACGCTGATTGATGCCATATCAATGCTTGTATTACATGTTGTAACATATAGGTTAAAGTTTTTTTTTTTTTTTTGCATGATAACGTAGGCCTAGGCTACTATATAATATGTTTCTATCAATTCTTTAAAAATATAAAACAGACTTACAACAACTGATGTAGTAGTCTAACAGTGAGAGCAGTCCCGCAAACTAAAACTGCTGCAGGCTAACTTTAACTGAAGGGGTAGGTTGTGCCCCTCCTAAAGACTGTTCTGATGTCACAACTTTAGGCTACTACTGCGTTCAAGCCTATACTAGTTGTAAGCAACAACAGAGCGTTCAGATTATAGCCAAAACTCATTAAAAATGACATTTGGGGAAATATACTTATTTTTCCTCAGGCGTCGAGATTCATCTTGAACGCCCTATAGAGGTATTTGTTTACTCTTTTTCCATTTCTCATTTTTGTATTTTTTGCACATTGAAATATACTGCTCTTAGAGCATCTGGATACCTAACGTTGAAATACATTTTGGTTGAGGGAAAAAAACGCATTCTTGGATTACCTCACTCATTCAGACTTATCGTCATAAATTAGCGATGTTGAAATTTGTATTTTTGATTTACCTCGCCGCAGTGGCACATTCTCGGTCTTTGAGGAAAAGACAGACTTTATGTCCAGAAGTGTGCGATGTGTCCCGCTGTCCCCCGCTTCCAGGGTCATGCTACTACGGTGCTGTGAAGGATTATTGCGGTTGCTGCATAGTGTGTGGTGCTGGAGAAGGAGCCATCTGCGGGGATGGAGGCCATGGCATTTGCGGCGATGGAATGACTTGTGTAAACTCATCTGGAAAGCGCAAATCTCGTGGTTTCTGCGTGTGCAACAACTCAGAGTCAGTGTGCGGTAGCGATGGGAGAACTTATCCAAGCCTCTGCAGTTTAAGAGCCGAAAACCGACGAGCTGATCTCAAGGATATCCCGTCAGTGATTTTGATTCAGAAGGGGCCTTGTGAAACAGGTGTGTGAAAATTCTTTGTATCACTCTTTGTCCCTAGTGCATTTACAGCTGATCTTAATCTCTGCAATGTAATCTGTGAAAATGGGATTAAAGCCTAAACCCCTGTGTTGAAGATGTTACTGCATGCAGTGATATCACCTATTAGGCAGATCTTTGGAAATGAGTGGAACTCGAGACTCACTCTCTCATGAGTTTCACTTCACACCTGTGTTAGAAAGACAAGTTATAAGGATATGACTTGAGGCATTGTCTAAGGACAATGACAAAATGATACCTGATCTAATTGTTTCACGGTCAAGTTAAATGTCGAACATACATGTCGACATGGGTGCACAGTCCCAATACTGGAGGCTAATAATAATAATAATAATAATGATACTACTACTACTACTACTAATAATAATAATAATAATAATAATAATAATAATATATTAGCATAATAATAATATAATAATAATATATATGCAAAATTAAATATTTGAGAGCTATTACTACTGACCAACCCTGAAATTGAGCATGTGCATTACAGAACATTTATACAGCAATGCTTAAAATGCAATACTATCACTAAAACTGACATAGAACCATATATATCTGCAGGGGGAAACCCACCCTTATCTTTAAAAAGCAAGCACAGGCACCAACATGACTGCTCCCACCTCACGCGTTTCACTCAAAGCTCTGCATGCTGTCGCTGGAATGGTAGCACACCAATAAAAGAATTAGGTGATTAGAAAGATTAATCACTTGAGTCCTGAAGTTTAGCTTACATAGTGAGTAGCTCACTGGGTGAGGAGAGCGTGTAATTAGAAGAGAGAATTTGCAGTGCATGGCAGGACATCTCTACATGAGATTGTATTTCATTACTTCACAGTGACGCCAGAGTCTTCCAAATTCTGAAATTGCCAGCACGAGAAAGAAATGCTGCTACTGTCACCACAGGAACACATATTAATCATCGGTCCTTGATTAGAAAGATTGTTGAAGCATGTCAAAATCTGACCAAAAAAAAAAAACAGTCTGAAATGCAACCCAGGCCAGTAATTTCCCATTTCTCAGGCTAAGGAATGCTAGACAAGCTAACTATTACAGTATTCGTCAACCAACCCACACACAATTATGAAAATGACTGACATTCACTGCAATCAGCACAGTACAGTAGTTAACAGGCTAAACCATGTCATCCTACAACCCCAAAACAGAAAAAGTTGGTACGTTGTGTAAAATGTGAATAAAAACAGAATGTAATAATCTGCAAATCTCTTAAACTCATATTTAGTTGCAAAAAGGACACAGACAATATATCAAATGTTGAAAATGAGAAATGTGACTATTTCATGAAAAATATATGTTAATTTTGAATGTTATACCAGCAACATGTTTAAAAAAAAGTTGGGACGGGGGTAACAAAATGCTGGAAAAGTTGTGTAATGACAAAGAAAACAAAAGGAAGAATGTTACACAACTAATTAGGGTAACTGCAACACGATTGGGTATGAAAAAGAGCATCCAAGAGAGGCAGGGTCTCTTAGAAGTAAAGATGTAGGGGTATTTATCACTCTGTGTAAACCTGTGTGCACAAATGATGAAACAATGCTAATGCTTCTTAACAAGAAATTGTGACGTATTTAGGGAGTTCATCATCTACAGGACATAATATTATTAAAACATTCAGAGAATCCAGAGAAATCTTTGCAAACAAGGGAAATAGCTGAAAAACAAATTGGATGGCAGTGGTCTTTTAGACCTCAGATGGCACTGCATCAACACCAGACCTGTTTCCAGACCTGTCATTGTATTAGCTCAGGACAATCTCTGATAACCATTGTCTATGTGCCCAGTTTGATACTCAATTCCAAAACTACAGCCAAAATTTTAACAGCTAAAATTGTATTGAGACATGATACAGAAAATACCACCCTCTTATGTGGGCCTGAGCTTGTTTAAAATGGACTGAGGTAACGTGGAAAAAGGTCCTGTGGTTAGACCAATCAAAGTTTGCCATTCGTTTTGGAAATCATGGACTCATCTGGGCTAAAGAGGAGGGGGCCTATCCACGTATCCAACCTATCCAACTTGTTTTAGTTCGAAACCCAACATCTATGACGGTGTGGAGCATTTTTGCCAACAGCATGGGCATCTTGCACATTTGGCAAAGCACAATCAATTCTGAATGATGTATACAGGTTTTGATCAACATATCTAGGCAATGTCTTTTCCAGGGACGACCTTGAATATTTCAGGAAAACAATGCCAAAATGAATTCTGCACATACTTAAATAGTATTTTTCCATAGAGGAAGAGTCCAGGTGCTAAGATGGCATGTCTGCAGTCCAGATTTGTCAAATTAGGTGCATAATGGAATGAAAAGCATGACTAAGAATACCCTATACTGTTGAGCAACTGAATTCCTATATCGGGGAGTAATGGGACAACATTTCATACTCAAAACTGTAGCAAATGGTCTTCTCAGTTCCTAAACATTTACAAAATTGTATTAAATGAAAAGGTGAAGCAGCACAGTGGTAAACAGGCTCTCGTTTTTTGGAACATGTTGCCAGCATCAAATTCAATATGAAAATATACTTTCCATGAAATAGTCCAAATTTTCATTTTCAACATTTGATATGTTGTCTATGTCCTTTTTGCTGCTAAATATGGGTTTACAAGACTTCTATATTATGACATTCTGTTTTTATTTACGTTTTACACAACGTCCCAACTTTTTCTGTTTTGGGGTTGTAGAAATAGAGGGATTTTATACACTGGAGCATTCCATGGCTTGTCTGTAAGTCCCCTGTCTTTCAGTGCTCCCTGATTCTAGTATTTTGGCTACTTTCCAAGCTGTGCACATCCATTTGGCCCTGACAGGTGTGCCGTAGGGGATACTATCCCTGAAAGGAAGCAAAACAGCATATACCACAACCTGTTCCATGCTGATCCGAGATCCCAACAGGCTCACGTTTCTCCCTTGCCTGTCTTCATAGCTAAATCATTGCTTTGCATACAGAAGGTTATATGTAATTTAGGTGTTAGGAATGAATGTGCTTCCATGGGTTTTAACAGTTCACATGCAGAGTTTAAAGAAATGGTTTCAGGATATGTCAAGGGGGAGTCTAGTGAAAACTATTGTTGGTTTGTATCCAGCACATTCTTTTGTAGCAATCTGCCAGAACATGTATTTGTGATTCTAGAGAAATCAAAGCACGGGTGGCCATTCATGCAGCTTATATTCAAAACACATTCACTGGAGTCAGTACTCTGTTATCACACATCAGTGACATTTTGTCTTTCAAGTTATTGTCTGCTACAGCTTTGTTTACGGCTTCTGCAGAACTGGCTTTGCACCGTAAAAAGAACAAGTTCCTAGGCACTCTCTGTTTCTGTTAAAAACCCTTTATTTACATGCCCTATTCATTTTAAACCTTTAAAAACACTCCGACACGTTTCAGCATCAAGCTTTCATCAGGGAGTCAAACACATCAGTTAGTCTTTACCTGCCAATCACTTTTGCACATGCAAAGCCCATGAAAGGCAGGGCATGACTTTCAGTAGGGTGGGAGGCCTATACCTGTCACTAAATGTAGCTTATAGCAATGTAGCAATACAACTCCCAGAGCTATAGCACTTAAATACTTTAGAGGCATATTTGTGCAGAGTTCTAGGGGAATTACCCCTGGAGGAGTATGGAGAAGAAGTATGCTGCTGAGGTTAGCTACCGCTGCTTACCTCAGGGAAGGTAAGGCTTTTGGTATCCAGGCCCAGATTACCTCCTGGAGGAACAAGCCTGCTTGCAGCTGGTACTACCTGGGTGATAAGCACCTCACATAAATGTAAAACAGGAGAGAGAAAAAATCCCTTAGCAACAGAAATATATGACTGACACAAGGTGGTCGCCCCAAAAACAACACATATCCAGTACACTCTACCTTGGCTGTTAAAACATGATGAACATTTTTTTCTTGTAAAAAACATTTTGTTCTTAAAGAACCTAACTGAACATGCTGTACATTCAAATGTTTACTTGGATGGAAACAAGTGATATCTTGCCCTTCGCGCCATATAATGTCAGTACATTTTAATGATGAGGATTGATTCGCTTCATCTTTAACTCCCTGGCAGTCATACTGAATATTTTATGAATCTTTCTCTCAATGTTATGGTGGCACCAGTTACACTTTGTTGTGGTTTCCAATCAAGCAGTCTGTAAACCTCTATTTCCAGGTTCCCAGGATCCAAGCAGCATGCGCTACAAGTTCAACTTCATTGCAGATGTGGTGGATAAGATTGCCCCTGCAGTGGTCCATCTCGAGCTTTTCCGCAGGTAAAATGAGGATCCACAGGGGCCCACTTACCTACTGAACACACATTTGAGGGTAATGGGATGGTAGTCATGTCGATATGTAGAGAGACCTCTGCAGTAACTGGGGAGAATGGAAACGCACCCTAATGTCTCTAGGTTGCTGAAAATAGCAGTTAAATTATGTGCATTTTGTATGAATTGATCTACATATTTTGCATTTTTACTAGATTCCACATTCAGTTGCAAATAAGTAAATTAATTGCCTTCAGGATCACACATTTTGCAGTCCATCTCATGATTTTCAAGCAGTTCAGAGTGTGATTAACAGTCAGTTGATTGGAACTTTTGGAGCAAAAAGAGACATACTGTTTACAGGAGCGTAATCCTGTGTGTAGAAGATCAGCTGAACAATACTCTAAGGGGCTGTTTCGTCAAGTCAAGCTGATGACTGTTAAGAGGAAGCCGCACTTCTATTAACCGCATGCTGGTTAAGCCTCAGAACTTCTCACCTGGGCAAAAAAAAAAAAACAGACCCGGCCATATGGGCATGGACATAAATTACAGGTAGAGGCCAAGAAAAGGTCATGTGCTACTTCATACTTAGCCAGAATTGATGAGCGGAACTCAGTTATGAAGGGCCAAAGAGCAAGTAATGATACGACAACCTATTTTATGGTGAGATGAAAATGTACACAGTCCAACAAATACCCTTGACAACGCTCCATTTTATTTGCCTTGTAAAATACTGAAACCCCCAGGTGATGATCTTTGATGTCAAGGTCTAGGCTATACTATACATTCATAAACAATATATTAAGTGTTCAATTAGTATGAATGTTTTTTTCCCTCTCAGGATGCCATACTCCAATCAGGAGGTGCCTGTGTCAAGTGGCTCTGGGTTCATGGTTTCCGAAGATGGTTGGATAGTGACCAATGCCCACGTGTTGTCAAACAAGCAGCGCATTAAGGTTGAGCTCCAAAATGGCGCCCAGTATGATGCAACGGTTAAGGATGTGGACCCAAAAATAGACATTGCCCTTATTAAAATAGAGTCCGAGGTGAGTGTCTTGGCTAAATGCTAAAGGTCTCTATGGGCCTATTTCCTGTGTATCGCTCAAATTTATGCTGTTGTGCCCCTTGTGCTGTTGGCTTGTCATCAGTGACTAACGTCAAAGTGGCAGTGAATGAATTAGACCTCAGGACACAGTCCAGCAGATGTTCCTGGGGAATGGCAGGGAGGGTTTTTGCTGACCAAAATTAGATTCCACTTCTTGACACAGTCAATTTGTCATTTGCTTTTTTCTCTGGGGCAATTGGTTCTGGTCGTATAAATTCAAAATTCCAGTTTATCTCAGCATTCGCAAAACACCACCAAGACAAACACATCTGTTACAGCTGTGACAGCCCCCGTTGGTAAACAGGGTCTTTGTGTATTATTATTAGGGGGATTTCTAAGAAAACTGCTGCAGGCCCTGTCCAGAGATGTGACATTTTTTTGTGACTAGTAATCACATTAATTCAAGCAAAGACTCTCTTTTTTGGTGCAAAAAACCTTTAGCAGATAATGCAAAGTGAAATGATCGGTGACAGCAAATGGGAGTCCTACACGCTGTGCAGACTATCAGGCCCCAGTTGTTGCCCGCCGACTCCTTTCTTTAATGGGAGTCAGCTTCGTGCCCTTGAAGGGCTGGCAATAAAACATGCAATAAAAGTGCGCCCTACCTTGGGCGGGCAGGTAGGGGGAAACAGGCCGTGACAGGTTGAGACGTGATCGATCGTGAGGCCCTCTTGTTGGAGCGGCGGGCTTCTCCAGTGAGTCAGTCCAAAGGACCGCCAGGGATTATTCTTTATGAACAAGGCCAAGAGAAAGAAATTGCTGAGTTTAAGGTTTCATCCACAGGAGTGAGATAAGTAATTTATGTGTGTGTGGGGGGGGGGGGGGTCTGGAGTTTGGAGGTGATGGTGGCAGTGGCAAGGGTGGATGGGGCTTCGAGGCAATGTTTTAACTTGTGATGCCATTTGTGTTTGGTCGTATAGAGCCCTCTGCCCGTGCTTATGTTGGGCCACTCATCGGACATTCGACCGGGGGAGTTTGTGGTGGCCGTGGGCAGCCCGTTCTCGCTGCAAAACACCGTAACCACCGGCATCATCAGCACCACACAGCGTGGCGGACATGAACTCGGCCTCAAGGACTCCGACATGGAATACATTCAGACTGACGCTATTATAAATGTACCTTTATGCTTGTACATATTTTAGCTTATTTTAGTATGTTGCCAGTGGGTTTTTATCTCTAAGTGCCTTATTTGCCATTATAAACCATTACACATTTCAACTATTGTTTCTTTTTGCAGTACGGCAACTCTGGAGGACCACTTGTTAACCTAGTAAGTATCCCTCTCATACTTGTCATTCTGAAAACATATTACCAATAAACCAGACATTGCATACAATGCTTTCCCTTTTATATCCATGAGAGGCATGGATACGTGGGTTGGTATTCCATTTACTCTCTTTTGAGCTCAAGGCTTTTGCTGTGATTTTACTTCTTTTCTCTGTGGTCTCTATGGTTTTACATCTGCCTATGTGTGGAAACTACCTCCCCCCCAAAACAGATGATCTGCAACCTCTATTATTCCCACTATTGATCTTGAAAAGGAAAAATGCAACCCTCGCCCTTGAAAAACGTTCACCCTTCTATCTGATTATTTCCATCTATATCAAAAGTACTTTATTGGAGGAAGGAGATGGAAGTAACAAAAAAGAATATGCACAAACCCCTACTGTGCTCTTTGGAAAGGCCATTAGAATGTTAGATGATACATGCATCTTCTGGCTGGCTCCTTAAAAGCTCGCTGCTGATTTAATGAAATGCTGTTTGATGGCTGTTATATTTCTGGTATTATTCATTCAAATTCCCCTTTTAAGGTCATCCCTTTCAATGCTTAATTGTTTCTGCTTTGTGCCAAAATTAGAAAATTACCATTTATAATGTGCTGCAGATGCACGAGGCAATAAGAGAGAAAGAAACTGTGTGTTTGTTTCTAGTTATGTTTCTTGCAATTATGCTCCAATTTTGTCCCTTAATGGCTCTATCTTTGTTTGTGATATGACTCAGAGTTACATGACAGATTTCCGCTACACTGTTTTCGCTTTTTTTTCTTTTCAGGATGGCGATGTCATCGGCATAAACACTTTAAAGGTCACAGCTGGAATTTCATTTGCTATCCCCTCCGATAGAATACGACAGTTCCTTACGGAGTCTTACGACAGGCAAAGAAGAGGTACCGACGGCGACGGACATATCTCATACCAGCACTCTAGGCAGCCAGTGCTTGTCTGTTGTCATAAATACTTTGATCATTTCTGGTCCATTTGAATGCGTGCCAGGAGCAGATGTGCTTCAGAGCTGATCACATCATGCATGGTGCCCACTGCAAATTCATACCAAGCTTGGCATCAAAGCAGACCCATAGATATGGCTCATTTAAGATATCATTGTTTTAATCCGTAACATCTTACTGAAATTGAACATCTATCATACATGATGAGTGCATTCAGATGACATTGCTGAGCATTTGCTGTTGCTCTTGCTGCATAAGTTACGTGATCATGTTGGGTAGTTTGATAGTTACACAATACATTATGCACCAGTGCTGCACAGATAAACGTACTTCAAATGCATTCACACTTTATTACCTAAAGGCCTCAAAAATATCTAAACCTAGCTTTCAATTTCAGGAAAGACAATGCCAAAGAAGAGATACATGGGAGTACGGATGCTTCAGTTATCGTCTTTGTAAGTCATATTCATCCTTTGGTGAGACTGTATTACTATGCCATATATCTGCTGCTATCTTTTCATACATTGTTTATATGCGGTGCATAAAGCATTAAATGCTCCCTTTTTACTTAATCGCCACTGAATGACTAAGATACAACCGATAAGGCAATACAAATCACTGGCTTTTCTGACATCGATTACAATAAATGATATGACAGTGTCGCTCTTCAGTAAGTGATTGCGATAAGAATTGTCACAAAATGGCAGATGAGTGCGTCTGGATAAAATCTAAATTGCCTCTCATCTGGCAGTTTGATCAGGGAACTAAAGGAGCGTGATAAAGATTTCCAAGATGTGACATCTGGGGTCTATGTGTACGAGGTCATCCCAGGGACAGCTGCCGACAGGTAAAGGATTCACTTTTATTATTATCATTATTATTAAAAGATGTAGTGATAGTTGTTTGTGTTATGATTATTATCTGTTTTGTTTGTTCATGTTTTTTGGATTTAGCATTTTTGTTATTTATTTTTGGATTAGCCAATCAAGTGTGAAAGAAAAACATTTTCAATGCATTCACTTGTATGAAGAAAAGCATAAATTATACACATTGACTGTTAGATTTATTGATAAGTTGATGGCAACGGCATGTGCAGTCAAGGCGAAACACCAACTATACTGAGACTGGAGACGACCACATGCCTCAGAATACGCATCCAGATCAAATTAAAATGGAAATCATAGTTCAGAGTCAGTGGATCCAACATGCCTGAAATTCATAAAGGATTCCAGCTTTGTATGGGGCAGAGCTAGTCAAGGCAAATGCTTACATCAGGCAAAAGATAAAAGCCTCCAGGAGACCCAACCTGAGACACATCTGGTTACACCGTGGGAGGCCTCCCCTGAAGAGATCCCCCCTGCCTGCCAAATGGATTGGCAGCCGCTGCACTGAGCGAAAGGAGGCTCTGGATGCAACCAGACACTTTCAAAGGGACTGGACCAGAACACCCTACAGGTTCTGAAGGCCATCATAGTGAAATGGACGCTGGTGTCTGCAGCGCTCAATCCACCCACAGCCAGCGGAGGTCCCCCCCACCCACCTATCCACCCACCCCCACACACGCACACAGACATGCACACACACACCCCTACACCCCAAACAACCCATTCAGCCTATGGTTCAGTCGCATTCTGAATTCCTACTACAGACTAGTGAAATGATCTCTGATAACTAAGGTTTATGTTTCATGTATTTATCGACACACATTGTGCACTGATGGATTTGAAAATCGATCATGCAGCAGGGGGTCAAGGGATACTGTTATTGTCTCTGTTCGGGATTAACTCTGGTAACACTTTATTTTAATGTGTCGCTGTTACAGTGTACCTACCTAATTAGGTACAGTGGTACAACCTGTGTAACAACATGTACTATCAGGTACTATCATTGTACTTGCATTATGTATTTGTGGGTACCTACATATAGTTGTTACATTGTAATACCGAGTGCTTTTACAAAACTTTGCCAATTTGCCTACATTTTCATCAGAGGCAAAGAGCTGACCTGAGACCTGCTGGATGGGGTAAATCTGGTCATGATAGATTTGATATACAAACCATTCTTAGCTCCAGTCAAGGCCTCATTGTCTTCAGTAAACAATAAATAGTAAATAAACCTATTAAGTGTACCAGTTTTTACTTACATGTACTACAGTATGTAGGGTAACGGCAGACATGTTCCAAGACACCAATGACACAACACAATATGTACTGTACATGTAAGTACTTAACTGGTACACTTCATTTTAATGGGTTTGTGCCACTGTATCAAAGAGTAATACATGTGTACCAACACAGTTGATACATGTGCTACGTAGGGTAATGGCAGACATGTTCCAAGACACCAATGACACAACATACATGTAAGTACTTAACTGGTACACTTCATTTTAATGGGTTTATGCCACTGTATCAAAGAGTAATAAGTGTGTACCAACACAGTTGATATATGTACTATGAATTAGTAGACCTGTTCCAAGACATTGAAGACACAACATACATGTCATATGTACATGTAAGTAAGACACAACATACATGTCATATGTACTTGTAAGTGATTAACTGGTACACTTAATAGGTTTATTCCACTGTATCAAAGAGTAACAAGGTTGTAGCAGCACAGCTGTTACATGAAGCACAGCTGTTACTGAAGACAATGAGGCCTTGTCTGGAGCTAAGAATGGTTAGTATATCAAATCTATAATGACCAGATTTACCCCATCCATCAGGTCTCAGGTCAGCTCTTTGCCTCTGATGAAATTGTAGGCAAATTGGCAAAGTTTTGTAAAAGCACTCAGTATTACAATGTAACAACTATATGTAGGTACCATAGGTAGGTACCCAAAAATACATAATGCAAGTACAATGATAGTACCTGATAGTACATGTTGTTACACAGGTTGTACCACTGTACCTAATTAGGTAGGTACACTGTAACAGCGACACATTAAAATAAAGTGTTATTAACTCTTTATGATGTCTTTGCCAGTGTTATAGATGTAAAATACTGCATCTAAAAAATCTTGTTCTTCAAACATGCGTTTTGCTTGTGACTGCAAACATTTACGTATGTTTCCAGTGAAAAAGGCATTGATCCTTTGAGGAGCGATCACAATGCAAACACTAATTCTGAATTGTAACAGAGGAGCTATACTCACAAATGCAGTCACCTTTTGATAAAGAATTCCAGAGTTGGCAAAATCACCAGGGTCGGTCAAAAGAGTACAGCAGAGTTTGCAATCTTGTAACCACCTTTTAGCCCCATTCTAACTAAACGTATCATGTTCATTTCTCAGTGCTGGCCTCAAGAACCACGATGTGATCACCACCATCAATGGTCAGCCTGTACACAGCACAGATGATGTGAGTGACGCCGTGCAGTCAGGGCAGCCTCTGTCCATGGTAGTGCGTCGGGAAAACAGAGATGTCATCTTAACTGTAGTACCTGAGGAAGTAGAATAAATGCCACTGCATTATTAACCAGCAGCTGTGTAGTATATATGTGTTCGATTTTTGTATGTGATGCAATCTGGGAAAACCCTTCACATGGTGCAATTCTACCAACTTATGATTCTGATACCATCCAGCAACATCCAGGATTTTGCTAGGGGAGTGTCCAGAACATTGCTAGGATGGTATCAGAATTTTAAAGGAGAAGTTCAGTGTGATATTGACCTAAAGGGCCCTATCATGACATTCTAAAGTGCATCGTCACTCGTCAAAAGTCTATTCAAATTTAGTAGGATGTCCAGTTCACATTGGGAGGGGTTTCGTTATCAAACGTGGAGCGCATGGCGCAACAAGGTGTTGCTAGGTTTTTTAATCATCATTTGGGTGTGTTTGGGGCGTAACATCATTTTAAACCAATGAGAATGACATCTGTCATTCTCTTTAACGGCGCAAAGCGCGAAATGTCAAATAAATGCATCGGTATTTTGGCATTCAACGGCATAGTCATTCTTAAACCATGCTTTACTAAAACCTAGCATAGCCTTCACGCATTTGCACTGTCTATTATTTGAACTCATTGGCAAAGTGAAACTAACTTCACCAAGGAGTCAGTCAACGACAAGACAGTTACAGTATATGCAGTTACTTTCACTATTGACTGACAATGGGTTACCACCGAAAACATAGGCTGGAAAAAGCAACACTTACCCTAATGTTGCTCAAATGACTGAATAAAACAACATTTATCCTGCAGAGGAGTTGCTTATATCTCGTGACAGTGCGTCTTCAGCTGTGCTCCATACGTGTCTCTCGCCTCTCCCCTAATCACTTTTAACCGTCATTACCAATTTGCAAATGATGGTGAATAACTACTCATCATGAGATGTACAGTATTTCGTAATATCTTTATTCTAATTATGTTTCCCATTGTAATCGTGCAATTTGTAATGCTTTGCATGGACGTGTGCTGGTGTGCGTTCATGAATGATAGAAGGATGGTGCCTGCACCTGCCAATATGACTGTTGACATGCGCTCTTAAAATAGCATATGAACATCTCGCCATTGACTTCTGACCAGGTTTAGGTGGTGTATGATAGCGATTTTTAGACAACGTGCCAGGCCCCTCCCTATGTTGTTAATTGCCACACCCCTGGGCGCAATGTTTAAAAAATAAACTTACAAAATACCGAATTAAACTTTGCGCGGGTGGAAAACGAACTTTACGCCATGCGCTGGTGCCCAAAATACAGCCCAAAGTGTGCTGAAACATGATACCGAGTGTGAACTTTTGTCTCATAGCTCATCTCGGCTTGTCCCCTGCACTCCGAAATCTGGCGCTAGTTAGCCGATGCTGCCAACAGGTTTTCAATGGGGGTGCCTCGGGCATCGGGCTAGCCATGCAAATAAATCACTGTTTTACACCATTTACAAGGCTCAGAGTAGCTCAACACTTCATTGGTAGACTGAGGGCCCTGACATTTAAAACAAGACATTCAGAACTTTGAAAAAGCACTGGTAGTTTATTTACAAGACGTTTATACAGACAGTACCTTCAGGAAGTTTACCGTTCACCGCCATCTTGAATTCAGTCACGATTAGTCAAGGCAAGCGACTAGTACGAATGAACAGGTATGATAAGGGATCAGATTCCAAAAATAATTTGCCGAGATGAGCTATGACATAAAAGTTCACACCGAATATCTCCTTTAAGATGGTGAAATTTCACCAGAGAGGGTTGAAACAGAGCAAAAATCAAGGATTTTGTGAAAGGCTTTCCTAGATCGCATCACATATGTGTGCCAGTACTGTTAGTCCACATGGGTGTGTATCTGGGAAGTTTTGTTGGTGTGATGAGAGTTTGTGTTATGTACTGTAGCATTGGTTATATTACTATGTTATGTAGCATTGGTTATATAAGATATGTCCTTAAAGTTGCTGTAGGATCTGAGTTCTCTCAAAACGCACAATTATGTCCACAACAGCAATCCTGCTTTGCTTCGCTATGTTACAATGACTCATTAGTGCCAGAATGGTATAATGAGATAGGGTGGGCCAGAGCTATAGTATGCAACCTTTAGTAATTATCTTGGCAACACAGAGCACAGAAACGTATGACATTATCAAAACAATTCTTAACATTATGTTTTTAACTACATTACATTTTCAGTATTTTAACCTAAAATTCCTACTAGCATCAGTTAACCTCCCAGCTATATACAATGATTTCCAACCTAAACACCACAATAACATTCCCAACAACCAAGTGGGAAACTGACCTGGTCTTCTCTCCCTACCCTGATTACTGGGAACAAATTTGTAAGAACACATTTACCATGACTGATAACACAAACCTTCATATAGCAGCATTTATCCCCTGAATACTTTCCAGGCACGCATTCAATGTACTTTTAAGACACAACCCTACAACATTTTTGTGTGGTTGCATGGACATCATTTTACCAAATGTCTAGGTTTGTTTACAAAGATACTGTGGTTTATAGTGAGTGAATGCGGTGGTGCTGTTTTGTTAGTGTATGAACTATGTGAATTGTATGGGCATTTATTATTAACCAGAAAGAAGACATTACAAAGATTTTGGCCGTTTTTCTTTCATCAGACACACACTCTCAGTGGGTAGGATACTTGAATGCTAGATGTGGTGGCAGGGCGGGGAATTGATTCGGTTGAGTGATATGTTGCCAAGTGTCTTATCGAATTATGTCAGAGGGGAAGAATTTATCATTTATTTTTGAACCATTAGTATTGAAAATGCCAATTTCAGAAATGCATGAGTTACTTGGATAAAAGAACCGCACTCTCAGTCTAGTGAATTGCACAGAGATGCAGTCCAAGCACTTGGACCCACATTTTAAAGGGAGTTTTAAGTATGTGGCAAAGTGTAAGCACAAGGACCACCAAACACTATTTTCATGACAGTCATGAGCAAAATCAGGCCAAAATGCTTGTGGCTTGCTCAAGGCATTAAACTGGGTGTGCTCGTGCACTGTTTGGGTGTGATAGAGCAAAGATGTGGAAGTAATATGTAAATGAGGTATCAAAAGAAAAATTGAGGTCACGCTACCTCCACCCTCACCTCTCCTGACACACCATGTAGTTTGTGTGTGTGTGTGTGTGTGTGCGCGTGCGTGTGTCTGTGTGTGTGTGTCTACGTGTGTGTGTGTGTGTGTGTGTGTGTGTGTGTGTGTGTGTGTGTGTGTGTGTGTGTGTGTGTGTGTGTGTGTCTGTCTGTCTGTCTGTCTGTCTGTCTGTGTGTATGTGTGTGTGTCTGTGTCTGTGTGTGTGCGCGCCAGTATGGCAATGCCACTGTGCTTCTGAATCTCTCCAACAACCTTTTCTCCCTCACAGTGGTATGCAGTTACCTCTGGCTTTGACCTTAATTTATTTCTGTCCTTCTCTTGATAGACAGCATGTAAGAACAGGAACAGTGCCTAACACCTTAAAGAATCATGCCCGATGTTTAATCATGGTTTACAGTTAGGAGTTGGGCTACGCAGCCTCATACATGGGATGTTGGTCTCTTTTTTAAAAAAGTGGTACGAGAACTAGTCTGTAACTAGTGGGTTAAAACAACCTAAAAGTCTTGCAAACACAGTACTCATAATGTCTCTACTGCTTGGGTGAAGAACAAAATAGAAATGCCTCTCTTTACCATGACACAACACTCTAGATTTGCCTTTCCTTAGATTAAAAAGGTGACATGATTAATTGGTTAATGTAGTATTGATTTTACGATTGTGTGGTAAGTTTGAATAGGTGCGCCATTTTAAAAGTAGGCCTATAAGCCATTGCACATCCCATCATTGTCACAGAGGCACAGCACATCAAAGGCCTGCCACTACAACCAACGAATTCTGATCTAATCCCCTCACATTAGCTGGGCTAGGTATTTATTTGCCTCAATCAAATAGAGACAGTTAACAGCTGTGGTGATGGGTTATGGGGCATTTTAGAGATATCTGAAAGCTATACTTTAGAAAACATCATTAAACAGTCAAGACGTATCTCTGAGCAAAACAACAGGTGAGGCATCTGCCAAAACCATCACGGTGCAAAAATATCTGTCCATCAATTCCCGATAAGACACCAATTCATGAATTATTTACAGCTAAACTGTCAGTGTACACACTCACACACAGATTCACACACAATAGTTATGAAAATAATTGCACAAATGGTGTCAAAAGGGGTCTGTCTGGGTTTGTCCGAGCCTAAATCTGGCTTTCACTAGTTTACGGAGTTAACTCTACAAGCTGGGTTAGAGAAATATCAGAAAGATGTCCACACTTGCAATGTTTTTAGTTTTAGAGAACTAAGGATGTTTTTTTTCAACATATTAGAACAGTATGGCTTCAGAAATTCAAAATACATTTAGCCTTCCCAGGAGCAGCAAACATGTTTGCCCGTGTTCATGCAACAGAGAAAAAAATAAGTTACCTGGAATTTGGGGAAAGTTCAGTGTCTGAGCATCCACGGAGAATATATATCCTATTCTATGACTGAACAGAAGTCATATTCAGGGTCACCCTTGTCATTAATATTGGCAAAATTCAGTGAAAGACAAGCTCAATTTAATATTTCAGAGTTTAACAATACAACAGAAATCATCAGGCCAAGCCATTTCACTTATCAACGAAACATGACAAACAAAACCAAAAGTACTGCACTTGCACAATTTAAACAAAACAAAAAGTAATAAATACATTTAATTCTTGACACCGTTTAAAGCACACTTCATTCAAAGGTACTCTTGCCATGACCTGTTTGGTAACCTCAAAAGACTTCAAATTGTAGATTGACAGAAATCAAGAGATTTGTCAATGGAGACATTTTGCAAGGTTAGATACCAACAAACTCCTTCTCATAGAAAGCATCAGTGGAATAACTATGAAGAGTCCTCCTAAAGCGCACTGAAACCACATTGCTTACCAACTCTATGACCTGCAAATACTCCACTAAGCCCTAAAGACAAAGCCCAGTCAAACAGCACTGATTTTTTACTTGCCGAGTGTTGGTAGTTATCCAGCTGTATTTTCTGAACGCTCCATTTGTCCTTCATAGAAAACACAACGGTTCCGCTGGGGGAGGCGATGTTTACTCTGGAGGCCTTCCAGCATTTCATGCAAATACTTTCATCCTATTTGGTGAGAGAATTTTAAACAAATACCTGAGGAGAATCTATCTATTCAGATGCAACGCCATTGAAGGGTGACAATGCCCAAAAGCCGAAGCTGATTGAAAATGTGTCACAGGTTTAAAAGCAATCAAGGGGGATTGACAACCAAATTGGCAGCAAACACAGGAAATAAAACAAAAAATACAATACAAAATGTGATGTCAATAGAGGGCTTGGCAAACATACAATGTGCATTACATAAGACCAAAGACATAAACTGTATGTGCATGAGAGGCCACCATCAAGCATATCTCAGAATTATTTTAAAACATCAGTATGTATTCTCTTCAGTCTTTCAAAAACCGTGATGTAGGGGATAAGTAGTCACTAGAAGTAACCGAATGATACATCCTAAAGCAGCTTTAATGCATGCAGATGTGCCAAAAAAAGAACCATACAACTCCCCTTGATGCAACCCAATGACTACAGAAACATTGTACTGCAGAAACATGTTTCAACATTCGGTGCAACCCAAGCAGTGGCTGCTTTCTGTACAGTGCTTCTGCTCTGCCTGCTAAACCCACCCTGGGGTTGGGTCACTTTCCCAATGTCAGTAGAAGGTGCACCAGTTGCTGCTATCACTTGGCATCAGACCTCCCGTGATCAACAGAATCAGGTCGACGAACCACCAGATGCCAAGGCCGCCCAAGGTGAGCAGCTTGCCGACCGCTGTGCCGGTGTGACCGAGGCAGAAGCGGTCGACCCCGAAACAGCCCAGGAAGAAGGAGTAGAGCAGCGTGGTGATGAAGTAGTGTCCCGTGTACCTAATCACACATCAGACAAAAAGGGCTCAATACAATTCAACAAGCAGAATTGACCGGCTATTTAATACCTATTCTGCTCCATTTGTACAATTTTCCACCATTGTGTTTAAGTAAAAATGATACATGTAAAACGTTAAACACTAACAAGTACAACATTTAAGTGCATTAGTATCACATAATCCCCAATTGCTTCCATCATCTTCCACTGTACCGCTGGTTTGAGCCCATATGTAATTAAGAGGCAACACATATCTTCCTAGATGGGTAAACACTGCCACCTTGTGGTATCACCTTTGATTCATTTACATCCATTTGCACTACTAAGTTATGTCATTTCTTTTTTACCATTCAGAATCATTCAATGTTTTCATTTGCTTTACCATTGCATTCCCATTGACTGGTTATTATGCAACACATGGTAAATATTTGTTAAACAATTTCACATGGCAAATTATAAAATATAGATGCTTTTTCTCCCGAATTGTTTCAACCGTTCTATATCTATGGTTACCACACTGTTTAATAGGAGGTAGGGTAAGGAATTATATGGCTAATTAAAAACATAAAATATCATAAAATGTAAGATCTACTGCCTATGTCCCTTAAAAAAAAGACTTCCCAGACGTTCAATGAATTTACTGAATTTCATCATTTATTCATGTCTGGAAAATGGGATTTTACTTTTCCATGACCGTAGGAATCCTATGTAATAGCCACAACAAATGAAACCCACTGCTCTGGGAATTACCCATTTGCCAAAACACTGGCTTTCCTACACAGCCCTGGCTCCATAAACTGAAAACAGACTCACACAAACACTATTGTAGCCAATCAGAAACAAGCAGTGTTATTTTGCACCAATGAACCTATGGAGCACTGAAGGGAACCTATTTTTTTGTTTTAGTTTAAATTTCAACAATCTCTTCCAGTATACAGTATCTAACCCTATTTTTAATGCTTCTAATGTGTGACCCCAAGGTTACAAGATTATTAAGGACAGGCATCGGAGCAAAGGGAAGATATTAAAGTATGTTGTAAGGTCAAAACTGTTTTGCAAGAAAATGTATATTAAGACAATACACCATTACAGTGTAGATAATGTAATTACATTCCTAATAAACCTGTTATGAAAAAAGTTCAGATGCCCTATCCCATCACCTTCCTGTGACTTTTTGAGTAAATCAGCTAGAGAGTTGGATCTGAAGAATACACTATGATTCAAGGTTGCCACTTGTGTAATTGCACAGGTGCAAAAGCAGTGACATGGGGATTGAGATTATTGTGACGATTCTCAACTGTGCAAAGGAAAGAAAACATTATAAAATTATAAAATAAATAAATACTATAATATAGGCTATAAAAGTGAAAAGCATTGGGACAGTTATGTATCAATGGCCTGTATATGGCCCTGATCGGGGGCAGCCGTTGCCTACTGGTTAGCGCTTCGGACTTGTAACCGGAGGGTTGCCAGTTCGAACCCCGACCAGTAGGCACGGCTGAAGTGCCCTTGAGGAAGGCACCTAACTCCTCACTGCTCCCCGAGCGCCGCTGTTGTTGCAGGCAACTCACTGCGCTGGGATTAGTCTGTGCTTTACCTCACTGTGTGCTGAGTGTGTTTCACTAATTCACAGATTGGGATAAATGCAGAGACCAAATTTCCCTCACGGGATCAAAATAGTATATATACTTATACTTACTTATAATCTGGCATGGCACAAGATTGTTGTTCAAACGGTGATGACTAAATTTTTAATTTACAGAAAGTGGTATAGATTGTTTCATAAACTTTCCATTTTAGACAGTATTGTTATTTATTTGCTGCATGTGCAGGGTGTATTAGCATACTGTATCATTGTGATGAGTCATATAACTTAGTTTATTTAATCTACTTTCACCTAATGCTGGAATGGATGCTGTAAATAGAGGTTAAACTGTTTTCTTCGTTAACCGACTTGTCTAAGAAACTGTGTAAGACAAAATTAAATCCTCATTCTATTTTATGTACTTTACTCTTTAAACAATTTTCTTTTAAACTATTGCCCTTTTAAGTGTTTATGTACTATTATTCTTTGCTTTTGTTTATGTAAAACACATTGGATAACCCTGTTTATGAAATGTGCTATATAAATAAACTTGCCTTGCCTAAATCACAATGGCCACTGTCCTGACTTTAAGTCTCTGAAAATCCCTAACAGCCTACCAAAGAAATTTCCATTTCAATTTAATTTCACTTATAGAGCGCCAAAACATTACACATGTCTCATGGCGCTTTACAGAATGTTAGACAATCCGAGAAAAGAAAAGAAGGCCCATGAGTAACAGGGGCGAGGAAAAACTCCCTAGAATTGGAGATGCATATAGTAAATGCATTTTGATTGTAAACAATAAGCACAAAATAGCAGTAATTGAACAGTGGTCATTCTTCCTTGGCATGGTAAATACTAGCAGTTGAATTAGAACAGGAATGTGTCAGTTTAGGATTTATCAGCAGCTGTTCTTACTTGATGCATGGCTCTTTTCCTCTCAGAAACTCTCTTGGTCCCGCACATTCAATGTCTTCCAAGGCGGTGCACCACACTGGAGTAGTATTGACATCCTTGTGCACCTGGCCTCCAAACTTCAGTATGAAAAGTGAAAACACAGGTTAAGTTTTCTCTGATGTTCAAATCTTATCCAAAAACATATTTTTAGGCCTGGATTAGTGTGCATCATACCATCAAACCATCAAAATCATTAACTACTGAAGAGTAGGCTATATTACTGACCTTAACGCATCCATGTCCAAGTTCCTGACGTGCGGTGTAATTACCAGCGTGATCGACGGGGTCTTGACAAAACACAAACTCGTCAGGTCTGAAAGAAAAACATAAGTTAGGCCTACTTTCAGCTGGGAAGGAAAAGCAAGCTGTTAAATACTGAAAAGATAGCAGCTAGCCATTTACAATAAGGCATTTCAACACATCGTTGTAACATTAACTGTCAACTCGACGTTGTGGTTGTCGGTCAAAAAAATACATTGTAGGCTACTTACAAATAACGACAGAGGACAACTGGTGATTCCCCGTTGTATTCATACGGTTCCGACTCACTCGGAGGTTCCACTACAGTAGCATTGGTTACGTTGTCGGCTTGGTCGACATATGTGGCTGTTGTTGCTGATAACGTAACTCCATTTCCAGGAGTTTCAGATGAATTATGCGAGTGGATTCCGTCCAGACATTGCAACAGCAAGACTGTTATAAGCAATACAAATTGGCCGCAGAGTAAAATGTAGCTGACAGATATCCGAAACATTCTGCTATGATCATTGATACATGCTGAGAAAAGGAATTCCTATGGGGTTTTAAAGCTAGCTGGCTTGCTTGCTAGCTAGCTACGCTAATGTTCTCTTTTCAACAATAGCAGTCTCTCTAGCTATCTGGTTTACAAGCCAGTGGGCTACTTCCTGAAAATTGGTGCACTGACTGTAGAAAATGATCATAATTCAGCACACGTTTCCAAAAGTAAGAACTAAGACCTTCATTTTGATGACAAGGTAGGTAACGTTAACGTCTACAATGTATGGTGCCAGCAAGCAGCAACCATAGACAGTAAAAGAAAGGCAGCAACCTAGCAAGGAGATCGCTTCCTCATGACGTCAGTGTACGGAGGTGACGTTACATTAGAGGCAAGGGGGCGAGTTCGGGAATATCATACAACTGCTGTGGCTTTTGGCTGCGCAAAGACATCTGTTCTAATTGATTACTACCCGGCTGCGTTTAGTTAGGTCATAGTAACTACCGTTCTTACTGAGGTAGCCTACGCGCTTCTATGTATAGCCTAATTGTTTTTCTTTTTACCTCAAATATATTCATGCATCATGCGCCTTTTGCCACTAAACACACAATATGAACAGTAGGTTGTGAGCATAAGTTATTCACAGCTGTTCAGGGGGACACTACGATTTTTTTGTTGCTGTTTGTTTTATCTCTGACACAAACATTATTTTCTTTCGTCAAAAAGTGACGAGTAGGCCTATGTTCATTTGCTTGAGTTAGGAAGTGATCCTTTGAGGAGATTCACTATATTGACATATAGATAGATAGATAGATAGATAGATAGATAGATAGATAGATAGATAACTATACGGACTCATTAGCGATCATATTTCCAAAATCAAAATACAGAAAACCAAAATACAGAGAATCAGTGTAATAGTCATTTATTGAAGACTCCAACTTTAGGCTAATTGAGCGCTGCAACTTTTAACTTTGTACTTAATTCTTACTTTTAAGATGCATTTCCAAGGTAAATTATCAGTAACAAAAATATGTTTTGACAGGCTACAATAGGCCTATTTTTTAGTCCCAGCAGAAGTTCAAACATCCAGCAAGAGCAGCAATCTGGTGCAACATAGTTAAAACAAATAAGCCTATTCCCTATATTCTCATTTAAATAATTAAGTGTAGTAATAGTGAACTTCGATCAGAACAAAATATAGACCTACACATAAGCCTATTCATGTTGATTAGAATAGGAGGACCCCGCGTGGAATAGGCTCAGTTAGCCTATCTAATATTTGCTTTTAAGTTACATAGGTCTACATGATTGTATTAAATACAGTGGTTTCAGACGGTGGGAACATTTACAAAAAAAGAGCCTGAAGAAAATTCTGAAGTAAAAATAAAGAAGAAATAGCCTACATCCAACAGAAAAATCGTCTACTCTAGACCATATAGCTAAGTGTAGGCTATCTGTTTTTCAATGATGTTGAAGTCAGGGCCCACTTCCCCGAAAGCATCTTAAGCCTAAGAGCGTCGTAAAGTCCCTCTTACGAACGTCTTAAGATTTGCCGACTGTTTCCCGAAACCATCGTAGGTTAAGAGCGTCGTGAAAACACTCGTAGATCTACGAGTGCTCCAGAGTAGGCTACTCGTTACCGGCTAAGAGCGTCTTAACAGTACTTCTCACTGAGGTCACCAACAGGACATACAGAGGAATTACAACTTAGAATACATAATCCAATTTACGTTCCCATTCTTTATTGTGTTTACCTGTGATGAATCAGATTTTAGCGTGCAAAATAGCCTACATTTAATGGTCATAATAATGTGATGAAAAGCGGACAAAAATGTAATCAAGTTATGAAACGAGACGTTGCCAGAATAGTTTGACCTTATCTTTGCTAAGTGAATATTTTATTAGGCCTATGAGGTAAAAAGCAGAGAAAGCAACATGTGGTTTAGTCTGTAGCCTACTGCATCAAAATCTAAGCCTACACATTTCCTCTCTTTCTTACTCGACTTCTTTCTTATCTTCAAACGTGTTCATAAGTGGCACCGCGAAAAATTATTGCATGGTGCAACAATCTAATCTTAAAACTAGATGTACCGCGTAGCGGTACAAAATATGACCGCCGCTCAGTCCTGCACATCCATTCTGCGAAAATAAATCATATTAATGAATTTGTCTCCATCTTCTACTCCATTCCCCACTCTTGAAACTTTTGTGTATGCTTGTTTGAAATGTGTGTTTGCACACATTCCGCACACAAAGTAGCCTACTGGCGCTGCAAAGGTGAATAGATTTGTTTCTGGGCCAAAAAATCTGTAACATTGTTATAAAACCTTTAAAATCTCTAAACAATCACAAGTAGGGCAGTTCATCACAGTCCATCCATTGCAACTGGACTGATGAAAGGTACACCTGTAGGCTACATTGTATTTGGGAAAAGCAGAAGGTAGCAGCATAATGTATTTATTTATTTATTATTAAACAAAACAATCCCTGTCAGTTCCATGCAGTTTTCAACAGCTATCAAGAAGAGAGGTCATGTCATGGATTTTTGTGAATGTTTCTTCTTCTACATATGCATAAGTTTAGTCATCTAGTTCAAATGATATTCAGCTTTATTGTCAATGCACAAATGAAATACCAGTAGTCTAAAACAAAATGCCGTTTTTCCCAGTGGTGCAAATAACTGACATGTCCAAAGGGCCTTCATGAAATGCGTTGCGAGACTGTTCATACACATTTTAACGGGCAAAGTTGAAGAGCTACTCTCCGTTATTGTTTGTGCAAATAATATGCTGATTCATGTTCCCTTGCATTTTGCAACCATGAGGTCAATGGTTAAGCTCAATCTTTTGACGCAATCTTTTGATTTTCACCCAGCCTAGTCCATGGTAGGCGCCCGATAGAAATATTGTTTAATTTTGCGATTGAGATATCCACGCACTGGCGCCCCCCCTGCGACGTGTTCGCCCCCCGGTTTTAGAGCTATTCTAAATGCAAAAATGCATAGAGGGAGTTATGACAAAACCGTGACTGTTAACAAACTATAAGCTATATAAGGTAGGCCCTATGCTAGGCCTATTACACAACACAAATTGTCGCTAGGCTATGCTGGCGACCCAAATAAAATCTCCGTTGGAACCAATGGCTTACACCTTACAGTATCAAGCTGCCACCTCTTGGCGAAAAAGTTAATAGTTTTGCATATCAGTAGTAATACATTTCACGTAGCTGTGAATCACGGAAAGGGCGAATGAAGTGGACACTTCTAAACGGAACCCAACCCACTGTACAGTAGCTCAAGGTCTGTGGCTAAAGCAGCCATAATGAAAGCGTTATCATTGTTTGGATACTTCACACACACGTGTTTTTTAATCGCATAGACTACAACTACCAAGCTGGGTCCGTGTACCTTCTGTTCATTTGATTTTCAAGGTTGAAACAGTGATCAAAAAACAGATTTGAAGACCTTTACCTAAAACAGTACTTCCCAGAGAAAAATAAAACACAAATATTGAAGCATTTTGTGGAAAAAATAATCAAATATACAATGAGGGTTTGAATTTCAATATTGTAATTTCAATTAGTCATTATTCAAGTTAAAAATGAAAACAGGAACTCCACATTCACTACTGCATGCTGACAGCATTTTTTTGTCACTGCCCGAATGGATAATTGCTAGCCTTTATGTTAATCAAAGGGAGCAAGATGGTGATGTTGAAGGACAGTGATCTGCACAGAGAAAAAAATCGCCAGAACATTCCAAGCTTCTCATTTTGATCGATATGTAGGCCTAATTTATGTCCCAGGTGTGCTAGGGATGGGATTAAGGTTGCGTGCACCCTTCGAAGAAAGAGGGGAAATGTCACTGAAAAGACAATCGACATCATGCATTTATTTGCCTATGTTTTGTAGGTATAGGCTTAGCTTAA
Organism: Alosa pseudoharengus; assembly: GCF_046254945.1. Taxonomy (NCBI): domain Eukaryota; kingdom Metazoa; phylum Chordata; class Actinopteri; order Clupeiformes; family Clupeidae; genus Alosa; species Alosa pseudoharengus. The sequence continues at coordinate 27,226,487 of NW_027468848.1, forward strand.
CAGTTTAAACTGCAAAAAAAAAATAACGTCGGTGCGTTTGACTCGTGCACATGCATATGTGCATGTTGGAATGTGATATATCGGTTTTAGTAGGCCTATTGTATTTGCATTTACCTTGTGGTGTGTTAGCATGTGTAGTCTTCCCTTGGTTGTACCCATAGACTGTATATATATACAGTCTACAATATGGTTGTACCTCATGTGTTTATTCATGTGTGTTGTGTGTGACTACCCGTTCGTGTATTGTGCATGTGTTAGTGACTAGCCTTGTTTGTTCTATAATGATGTTTTGACCTGTCTGTGTTCCCCGCTCCTGATCCAATAAATGTAGGCTACTGATTTTAACCTTGTTGCCTCAGTTGTTACAATATGAATATAAATATAAATTAGTTGTAGGCCTATGTCATTTTGAACAGAAGCATCCTGGAAATACCATTATCATAACCATAACCAAATAGCTACGTCCTTGGTCAGCTGGCTACTATATGCTTCCTTAGGCCTTATCACGTGCACCCCCCCCCCCAATGCAAGGACAGCTTATTCTCGATTCTTTCTCCATTACTATTCTCCTTTACCAACATAATACAGGCAACGATAGGCTAGTCGCGCATACAGAACAGAGGAGCCCAAATGCATTATTTCCGTGCCTCATGCAGTGAATTGTTGTCAGATTTTTTCCAGCTCTGCGTTCAACGGCTTCCACTCCCCTTGCTCCTAGTTGATACAACGTAGGCTAGGCTAGCTGACATTTCTGCGTAAGTTAGCTTGTTTACAAACATGTCTCTAATTAAAACGTCATAGGTTTCAATGTAGGACAGCCTAGCGGGGATAGGCCAAATGAAAAATTGAGGAAAGTGCCGATTTCACATTATTGTTGTGCGTATTTTGGATTTTGGTCGTGGGGATACAAAGTTTAATATCCAAAACAAAAACACGAGGGAATTTCCTATTTTGTTTTTAAAAAATACAGATATAAGTTCGTTTTTCGATTTTCAATTTTCGTTTCGAATTTGAAAATCAAATGAACGGAAGGTACACGGACCAAGCTGGAATCAAAGCACATCGACTCCCCTCTCACACCCTAAACACGCACTTCGAACAAACAAAAAGCGCCTCAGTCTCAGCCTATGGAATAGCCATAGGCAAAACTGTATCTGACCCTTGTAACGTTGGTACTAAATCATTCATCGCAAAGAATGATTTTTGTAGCACGTGCAACAAATATGTGTAGGTACAGCCCTGCCCTGAATACATCTCAACGTGCGCTCTAAAACATCTGGTTTAAATAGAGATTGTAGATCATCACGGGATCATAGACAGGTTATCTTTCAGGTAGCCTATATATTTTCCATTAAAAAACCATCACGTAGCGAACGTGTTGTGGCTAACTCACTTAGCTCCTGTTAGTAGCGTGGACAGCTCCCCTTAAGAGCATCTTAAGAGCAGTGCACGCGCGTTCACGCTACGAGCATGTTCGCCCTGGGCCCACTTCCCCGATAACGACGGAGACACGCTCTTAAGAGGGTTTTCTACGATTCATCTTACGATCGTTCGTTTAGTTTTTCCGACTGTTTCCCGAACATGCTCGTAGCGTGAACGCGCGTGCACTGCTCTTAAGATGCTCTTAAGGGGAGCTGTCCACGTTAATAGTTCTGAAATATCCTCTGATTTGACGGTGATGTCAGGTGACTGCACGTCACAGCTATAGGCCTACCATTTAAACTTCGGATCTACACATTAATTCACATCAATACGAAAATAGAAACACTTTGACATCTGCATGTAAGCATCCCAAGTAGGTTATATACCACACAGAGACATAAATAATTGTAATTATTTTAAGATTAGATTGTTGCACCATGCAATAATTTTTCGCGGTGCCACTTAAGAACACGTTTGAAGATAAGAAAGAAGTCGAGTAAGAAGAGTGGAAATGTAGGCTTTGATTTTGATGCAGTAGGCTACAGACTAAACCACATGTTGCTTTCTCTGCTCTTTACCTCATAGGCCTAATAAAATATTCACTTAGCAAAGATAATGTCAAACTATTCTGGCAACGTCTCGTTTCATAACTTGATTGCATTTTTGTCAGCTTTTCATCACATTATTATGACCATTAAATGTAGGCTATTTTGCACGCTAAAATCTGATTCATCACAGGTAAACACAATAAAGAATGGGAACCTAAATTGGATTATGTATTCTAAGTTGTAATTCCTCTGTATGTCCTGTTGGTGACCTCAGTGAGAAGTACTGTTAAGACGCTCTTAGCCGGTAACGAGTACTCTGGAGCACTCGTAGATCTACGAGTGTTTTCACGATGCTCTTAAGCTACGATGGTTTCGGGAAACAGTCGGCAAATCTTAAGACGTTCGTAAGAGGGACTTTACGACGCTCTTAGGCTTAAGATGCTTTCGGGGAAGTGGGCCCTGGCCTACTGGTACGAGGTAGCCTATTTCGCATTACTTGAGGCATTCCATTTCATTCCTGAAGTTTTGATGTCATTCGTTTTCATTCATTTTCACAAATGACCAAAACATCTAAGGGAAACCACATTTAAACCATGTTTACAATTTGGCGATGACAGATTAGATTATACACAAAGCCTTATTGTAACACATTAGGCTATACACTGCAATAACATTACAGTTCCACTCTGAAGTTTCACTTTGAAACATAGTCTGGAGATTGCACTGCAGGTGCCGTCTGAACATTAGAATCCCCTTCCACTGGTGTAGGGAACAATATTTTTTCCATCGTGTAGTCTTCCAAGTTAAGGTCAGATTTTCTATAAATCGCATCAGGAGTAGTGCTCCTGGGAACTTTTATTGGGAGAGAATAGGGCTTGCTCCTCGGGCGATGCCCCCATGTATTCATTAAGTGAAGTTGGTGTACCCAGGATGAGGCCACAGCTGCGGTAGCCACATAGGGGTAACGTAGAAAGCTTGCGCAGGGAGGGAGTCCTAGACCCTGGAGGACACAGATACAATTATTTGTGTGTGTGTATGTTGGGTATCGGACACTCAATGTGTGACCGACATTATAAGAATCGCAGAACAGCCATGCGTAAAAACGCACCACGTTCAATTGTGTAGAATATCCTATACAGCACACCTGAGCGTACACCAGTAATATCAGTGGACGAAACTGATTTGTCCTTACCTGTGGTGAAGACAAAGACGATTGTTGAACGTAAAAGGGTAATCCTGACGTTACATTTCTTCCCTGGGATGAAGGTGACTGTCTGTTTGTGTCCAAGGTGCTCATTCCCTCAGAGATCAAACTGGAAACGTTCCTTCCAAAGTAAAAGGGCGTTGGATGGATTAAAAAATTGTTAGTATTGTTAAGAGAATTCAGAAAATGTTGTTCCATTGGCCCTGGTGTGAAAATAACATGAGGTTGTTGCCGGTGATTTTTCTGGAATTCTTCCCCCTCGTTAATGGGACAATACTTCTCCGCTTTGGGTTCATTATCAAGACTCTCCTTGTGTTTCTCAAAGTTTGTCTCAAACGGAAGTCTTTGGGTGCAGAAGTCGTGCTTAGCCTTTGAATGTTCATTATTTAAATGTGGGGTGTATGTGGTTGTGGATACTTCAAATGGGTCTGCACCATCCTCGACAGTAAGATCCTTTTCATCTTCATCGCTATCAGCTTCGCTGTCACTAGCTTCTTTCAAACAGAATTGATTGAATAAAGCACATTAAACAATAAACAAACAGTTATTCAAATTAATAATTTGTTTCCAAAAGGTTACAAATCCAAATTCACATGGGAATCATTACAATTAAGAGCTGCCACGTTATTTAAACTGCATGTGAATTCGTCAAGCAGAATTTCATAATGTACTTGCACGGTGGTAGCCTAAATGTTTGGTTTCCGTTAAGCAATCAACAAAAAATATTTTAAAAACCTTTTAACGTAGATGTGACCACATATCTTGTTTGTGGAGAAGTGGATATTGTGCGATCCGCTGCAGTGGAGACGTCGTTATCTTTTGGGGAATTAAGGTCATTAGAGCGCGCTGTCTTCAAAAATAATTGTTTCCTGAAATACAAACGAAAGAGCTGTTAGAAGCAAACAACAGACTACTGGAAGACAACATGGAGAGGGCAGAGTTGCACAATTAAGCCGTACAGCTGTGGAAAATAAAGACAAGAAAGCAGAAACTGGGCCTAATCAGCTACATGATATACCTTTTCTCTCTTCTTCCATTTCCAGTGTCACGAAATCCTTTTGCAAATGGATTGTTATCAATCTTCAGTTGCGTTATCTGATAAATAAAATCAAAACTGTTGAAGATTCTTCCGAAAGAACACTTTTTTAGGTACAGAATCATTTTAGTTTCCACTTTACAGTGGTCCATGCATTTTGCTCATGCGTGTAAACGGCACTCTATTCTACAATGCTATGTGTGTAATCATAAATATTTAATGTATTGCGCAAAGAATAGATACCTTGTCGTTTTGATATGCTGTCACAGCAATAAATTCTGTCTCCGGAAAGACATATGTCCTGAAGGTACTATATGGAAGTTTCAGGATGTCATTTGCCCGCACAACATGGAACCTGGGCTGATACTTGTGCATAGAGTTTAGAATAGTCTGTTGAATGCATAAAGAATAAGATAAATTGACATTAATAAATCTACAAATTCCCAATAATATGCATTTGTTTTCTCCACAAATATGTGATTTATATGTGTTGTTTAATGATTATTGGTCTACAAATGGGTAACCTACCATTGAATTCAAAGAAAATGTATGCTTCTCTAATTTAGGTCAATTATTTAATAAAGTTCAATTGCATTAAATATTGTTTAATACTTTTCTTCTAGTTAATACGTTTCCATACCAGACGCTGACAAATGGAATTATGTATATTGCAAGCAGGAAAATGTATATTATGGCCTACTTACAAATCCATGCTTGTCAGACATATTATTGGTCAACTTCAGTTTATGAAAACTGATTGTTTTGGACATCCAGTGTTCTCCTGTGGCTGGACTATCCGGATGAATGTACATGCGCTTGGGCATCTCTGGGTCCGCTTTCCCAGCCACCATCCAGCGAGAGTTGTGGAATTTGTATCTGCAGTCGTCTGATGCCACAATGTCCATTAATAAAATATAACTTGCTCTCTTGTCAAAGCCAGAGCATCTTACTTTAAATGGTGGGAACATTCGTCTGTGAGAATGTAAAACACATCAGCGTGCATATTTTAGATTATTCCACACAGGATATGTGGATAGGCCTATCATCCATGACCATCTAACTAAAAAATATTAACTGTTTATGTTAATACTAGACCATATGGAAGACTTTAAATCCGCAGTAAATATACGTATACTTACAACATTCAACTTTTAATAACACATAATTGTAGAATTAAAATATTGTTTTATATACAGAACATATTTACCTTCCGGATTTTGTGATCACCATTTCAGTTCCAAATTTATGGAATTGCTCCCACAAATCTTTAGCTTCAATGTGAACCACTGGATCATCCTCAACCTCGGTCTCTGCTTCACGTGTTCTCTGTTTCACGAGCGGCGCAGCTTTAGCATGTTCTATCCTGAAGCCAGGCTGGATGCAGGTCTCGGTGTTGCCCATCTGGTTCTCCGCGTGTTTCACCGGTACGCACGGAAAAGACCCAAGAACTGGGACGAATGGATACTGTTGTACCAGCATTGCATTCATAGAGAAGTCTGGAAGTGTATGGTAAGTCATTCTCTCGCAATGCTTCGTTACAGTTAGCGTGTTTTCACAAGCCACTCTGTCTCCAAACAATCTGTTTTTAACTGAAGAAACACGCGTGTTCAAACTCATCAACTAGTGTTTGTTTGAAAAAAAGATGTAGAGGGACATTACCCGATGGAGTGTTGTTGCCTGTAAGGTTAGGGTACTTATTTCACAGTGATTTTACGGAAATTCTTTCGCTCCTTCTTATATGTTTGGCCACTCCATTGCGCAACCGTTGACCTTACCGAAGTTAACAAAACTTGACTTGATGGTTCAGTCAGAGCGCACTGATCCTATTGATCTGGGTGCGAAACGAATTGTTATGCCATCTTCATCTTCGCACTTGCCAAACAAAATGCTCATTATAATAAATCCAAGATCCATCGAAGAAGACGTCTTTCACTGAAAGGTACTTTGTAGCGCTTCGGTGGATGGACAACTTGGCACTGGCAGGCGTGAGACAGTTGGCTTGAAGTTGCAAGGTAGTTGATAGACTGTTTCACGCGTCCGGGCCAATTGTGGACCATCCTAGGCGTGGTTTAAGGGGAGGGAAAGCTTCAGTAAGTGCTGTCAGCGTTTTTAAAAAGCCACAAACCCGACCCTGAATATTCTAAAAGGAGCAAGGAAGTAGCCATCAACTCTCTGAGTCATACTTTTCTCACACTTGGGTTTTAAGGGCATGCTGATATTATGAACATTGGTATGTAGTGTGCTATAGAAATTAAGAAAAGTCTGCCTGGGTTGTCATGATTTGATCCTTGTTAACGTAATGGACACAGGGTTCAGTTTATTTATCTATAAAGTGCAAACTCATTGTGCTCTGAGGTCTTTACTATACCATGGGGCAAAAAAGATGAAGGGAGCTATGGGCATTTTAATGTTGTGTGAATAAATTCAGTGCTGTTCTGCTCCAGCATTAGCTGGAATTACTCCTCCTCCTCTCCTCCCTTCTCTCCTCCTCTCATCCATGCCACCACAGCATCCCCTCCCCTGTCAATCACCTAATGCTCAACCAAGGAAATTGCTCCTGCCATTTAGAGATGAGGAGGGCTGACAGTAGGGTTACACATGACGTAACATTACATGACTTCACTAACTACATGACTTCAGAAGTTCAAAATATCATATCTAACTCAAGATATTTTATTAATTAATGTATGTGGAAGACCAAATTAAGATCACTTTGTTTTTAGTTGTTGTCCTTTTGCAACCAAGATTTGGTGATGTGGTTGGTCTTACGCAATGTAAATGCAAAACTGTAAAGCACTAAGGCATTTTTCTGTGAAATTGTTTGTTATTTAGAACCAAACCCCTCTGTGATTTGGGGCAGCCGTACTTGGCTTATGAATCACATAGACACATTCCCACTAACACTGAAATTCGTTTATTTATTGATTATGCAGTAATAATTTAATGTGACAATGGGAGCAAGACGATCAAGTCAAACCATCAAACCCTTGCAGCCTAGCAGCATAACTATTTATCTTCTGCCATGGCTCCAAAAAGCATTGGAACGAGGATGTTGTGACCAATTTAACTGATAATGCCATGGTGCATAATGCCTAATGCAGTAGTAACTGATAATGCCAAGCTATTGCAATGGGATGAAACAAATGATGTGAAGCAGGGAGAAAACTCTTAAAATAGATGGGATGCAGCTCAAGTGGTGCCATGTTGCAAGATAACTGTCCCCGCTAGGGTTATTCATTACAATCTGGATGTGCCACCTTGTGAATTATATCATATCCGGTCTTACATGTTTTACACGTCTCACCCACGTTCAACAATATATACAGACAGCTGAGAAAACACAACACCTGTGACTTTACTGTGGAGGACTGAGTTGGAATGAAAATATATCATCTATTCCAGTTTTTTATCTGGTATGTTACATGGGTTCATATGTGAAAGGGGGTCTACACTGGAGGAGTCCTGATAATGCTTTTCCCCTCTCTCCCTCCCCCCTCCCCTTCTCACATAAAACCTCGCAGTTCCAGGGCTCCCACTGTGACGGCCCAGTGACATGAGCCGGACGCGGGCGACTGTCTGTCGCGGGGAATCTGTGCCACAGTGTCGGGGCAGGCCAGCGGTTGTCCAGGCAGGATTAAGTTGTGTATTTAGTTACTGACCTTTATTGATGCAGAGTTTGGCCCCAGACCCTTTCTGGCAGGCTGAGAACGTCACCGTAAAACTGCTCCAGTGAGTGAGAGCAGCAGGTTCAGGAGCGCCCAGGCTCCTCCTCCTCTTTCAACCTGTGCCATTGCATTACAGCGTGCAAACAGGGAGGCAAACAAATACTCTAGGATGCTTTGACCCCAAACCATAAAACTGTCTCATTTTGATTTTGAAATGAAAGAGAGAGTTTATCACAGAACAGAACAGATACTTATAAGTAAGTAAAGTCGGCCATTCTGAGTAAAGGCTGATATTTGAGCTCAACAGCCAATCAAATCACACCCCTCCATGCTGTTGAAGCAGCATCAATCCTTATTGGTTGGAACTGTAAGGTTTGGTCCGAGCCACAATGTATGCTTTCCATTTACAGATGGGACATTGTGTGAACGTTTCAGAGAGGAGCAACTCACTGAATTTGATAAAATATGTATTGGTTAAGAATAGTTGTCTCTAAATTGACCTCGTTGAAAAAACTGATTGAAATAACTCTGTACTGTAACAGTCTACATAATCAGCATTCCCTCCTTTCAAAAACCTCTCATGACTCTGGCGTCACCATTGTTTGTCCATTCCAAGCCCCCCCCTTCTGGAATACAATTGAAAATGCCTGCCAGCACATGGCTCCTTCTAAACACAATGCGTTAGTGGTGTGGAAGTGTTCAGTTACATTTGCCACTGAACACGTCAGTCAAAGCAGGGCACCGCATCACAGTTGCCTCATCCCCTTCACCCACTCTCCCCCCAGGAAAAGACCACTGTTAATAAACACGTACTCTTTTGTTTGACAGGTTATTGCTACGGTTGAGTGACACTGTAACACACTATTCTGGGCACTATCATTCATCTGAAATTCCAGCAACGGAATTCCAACAGCTGAAAATTCCTGCAACTGGATTTTCTTTTTCAAGTGGCCACATGATAAGAAAAGACCCTCATTGTGTTTATCATCAAACGCTGATTGATTTGAGTGTAAGGCATCAGTATGCTTGATGCAACAGTGCAGACTTTAATCTAGGTAATGCAGTATTTTATTTGGATTGATGGAGTTTTGTTGTAAAATGCAAATAAAAATGTTAGAAACTTTACAGTTATCCTGGGGAAACTTGAAAATAGCCTTTGGGGGAAAAGATTTATGGTTTGTGGCCTGCTGTCTGTCCAGTGGAATCCTGTTTAAAGAGAGCTTCATACAAAAGGCTTAGAGCAGATATGCCATGAGTGCGACTCCTAATGGCCCGATCTTATCCTGGTGGACGGACCAAGGGGAAACCCTGCCTGCCAATCAGCGCGACTTCAAAGGACCAGGCCGACATCGGACACAAGAGAAGGGGGCGAAAGGGTCCATTGTTTTGTGAGATTACGTGTGAACCTTATCGCCGCAGATCAATGAATGGATTTAAACCGCGCCACCGCTCCAGTTATTACTGTCACCAGAAAAAAACACAGTCCGTCTTGTCCTTGGACGTGTTTGGCCGTGAGGATGCTGGTGTCTCCTGACAGTCACCTGGTGCAGCGTGGCACAGAGGTGTTGCTGCCCTCATCCTCACCGTGCTAGTGTTACACTGCAAGATTCCTGCCCGTGTGAAAGGGTATATTACCTTGTATACTCACTCGGCAAACAGAGACGGAACAGAGCACTACTGTTCAAGCATATGTGGCAACAACCTAATAGCATAATCATCATCGTATCCACACAATTCCCCAACTTCTTACACTCTCTTCACAAATAAATGAGAAAGGGCTTATACTTGTCACTTCAAAACAAACAAGAAAACTAGAAATGCACCTGGTTAGTGTTGTTGATGTTCCATATAACATTCCAGCCTGAATATCGAATAGTATTTTGCGGCTTACACTGTGTCATTCACAAGTTTGATCATACAATACACTGTATTTGTTTTAATTGTTGTAATTGTACACATTCAGTATGCTGGACTGCACAGCAAGTTCTGAGTAAACTCAAACCTCTGTATGGGTTGGTTATTCCATATGGGCAGAGAGATCTGCATCACATCTACCTCTACCTTCTGTTTGTTATTCTCCTAACTCTGTCAATAACAAGCCTCACAGTTTGCTTACTGTATTACAGTCCGTCTCATCCCACACAACACTGGAGTGCCCTCAAAATGTAGTTAGAGAAGTTGCCGGTGCAATGTCCCAGACACCTCCTGTGTTTAGACAGTAGAGCAGTGATGAATAGCTTTCCCCTTACAGGGTGGTGTGACTGGACCTCTTTGGACTTTTGAGGTGGGAGGAATGTAGTTAAACAACAGTGGTCCGACGGTGTGAAGGTGGTGAGAGTGCTGGAGTTGAGATTCATTTTATAGCACACCTACAGTTTCTTACACGGTCAGCAATTCAAGATGCAGGACATTCTCATAATCACTTTCAGACCTAGCCCTTTTGTCTAACAGGCCATATTGTCCGAATGTGGGTTTGATTTCAAAGTGGCTGTATCAATCTAGTGGAGCAATAGCTACCACATATAGTAACTCATTGAACACATGTAAAATTAGCCAAACTCAACTCTTTCAACCTGCTAGACAAAAGTAATGTTTCAGATATCCAGAGATTCTTGTGTTGGCCTCGGTCCACCCTTATGAAATAGGGCTAAGGAGGCGACCCTGGCACTGATCCTGTTATGGGGTGTTGGGAGGCAGTTGCAGTTTGGGTAACACATTCACGGAGAGACATGAGAAATTCCAAACATTTTCCCAAGCCTTAGATCTACTGGCAACTGGACAGCAATATTCTAGCATCAGTGATCCTCTCCAAAGCATTTCGAGGGACCAAATGAAAACACAGACACACACACACCTCACTTCACTCACTTCACCACCTGACAAATAAAAAACACGGATAAAAGTTGATACTAATCTGCTGCTCAGCTCTGCGGCTATTACATACGCTTGCCTCAGCGCATGTGTGAAAGTGTGGTCATGACGATCATGGCGAGCTTAAGCCTGGCATCAATATCAGAGGCAGAGGGGGCACAAACTTCAGTGCCAGCCTCTATGAAGAGAATCGTGTGGTGACAGAGAGTAAGTAGATATGACAACTGTACAGGTTCCCAAGCTGCCAATCATGCTAGTGCATGTGTAGTCATTTGGGTGAGTCTCTTTGTGCTCTAAAGATACAACACTGATCCATTTTTAGTTGGGAGTGTCCTCTCTGGACAGTGCTTTTTATGATAATTAGGCAGTTTTTTCTGATGAGTAAATATTTCTGTTCAGGGCAGTGGCCTTTCTCAATCATTACAGTGGGTGGACCGGAGTAGAGATATACAGAATATACAGAATGTGATGTAGTGTGTAATGTGTCTCTTCCACATGTGTGTGTGTGTTTGTGTGTGTGTGTGTGTGTGTGTGCGTGTGTGTGTGTGTGCGTGCGTGCTACGTGTGTGTGTGCGTGTGTGTGAGGTGTCAGTATAGGGGCAAGCTGATGGTAACACAGACCCACCCCCAGTCCCAGCACTGCCCATGCTGTGAGAAGAACTGGCTGTGAAAAAGTTTTTCCCCATTATGTGCGCACACCACAGGACATACTGTAATGCTACCCTCACACCCTGGAGGGGTCTTCTCTTTCTGTAAAGGGCAAGTCCTTTTCAGTGGAAGGCTTAATAACAATACAAAATAATGTCAATAATAGCAATTGTGTTGATGTAATTATTGTAATTATAAAATGCAAATGATAACATCTAAAACCATCTCTTCTGGTATTTGGGATTGCACCCTACTGTGCTGGATGCAGTCATGGTTGAATTCACGGGATGACTTCATTAGCCCGAGTTCCCATCCTGTATGCTTCCAGTGTGCTCATACTCATGCTACGTCCAGTAAGTCAGAGGCTCAGTCCAGTTGTGCTGGGACTCCCATGGCTTAAATAAACGGCCGGCTTTATTACACAGCCAAATCAATTTCAGCTTATCAATAGCAACATGAGCATAAATCACACAGGACTCGAGGAGGTGGGGGGCAAACAGAAAACAAATAAAAGAGGGAAGAGAAGGAGGGCCATGGATTCCTAAAAATCAATTTTCACACATTAGAACTATTAGCTTATTGAAACATCCATGACAGATTACACATGCAGGTCAAGGAAAACAGGTCTGGTGTTCATAGTCTATTCAAGTTTATACATTTGTTTCTGATTATATTTGGGGCTGTGAATATGTAGACATTTAATAGCCAGTCAAGTTTTTAAATAAGGATGTTGATGAAGAAGGTCTATGTGCTAAATAGGGAATTTTGTGTTTCTTTCATCTGTGCTTCATTAGACGATCAGCCAATGAAACTGGAAAGACTGCAATATCAATGGTGTGAAACAATCATTAGAAATATTCTATTATATTTCATGCAATCAAACCATACAAAAGAATAGAGCATAAAAACCTCTAAACTTTTGCCTAGCCAGGCAATCAAAAAATGGAAAAAACTAAAAGCAAAAAAATATATATATAAGGTGTGTAAAGATTCTGTGGTGCTATGACTTTTTTATATAAGCACACCTAATTTAAACAAAAGCCAGTTTATTTACCTCAGTCCATGGCTTCATTACCTTGATTCCTGTTTAATACTCAGAGGAGTGCTTTCAGAGCTTTTCATCCCACTTTACTGAGCCTGACTCATGCCTCCTAATCTAGACGAGTACATTTTCACTGCACACAAATATCAATATTGTCTTTCTGGATCAGAGACTGTTGAGGCCAGTACTGTGAACCCTTGAACCTTTTTGTTAAACCTTTGGATGGTATAAGTTCATCAAGAACCCTCAATCTAATGTCCTCATAGACTAATATGTGCATCATCTAACAGTATTTTATTTTCACAGTGTGCCTCTGCATTGTCTGAATTATTTTAGACCTTCAAAGTATCCGTATTCTATTTAAGCCAGATCTGTTTCTGATCTTTTCTGAGTCGGATGTTATTTGGGAGAGGAACTCATCAGTGATTGTGTGTCTCTGAGCTGTCCTCTCAGAGCTGATGTGGGAGCGGTCACCGCAACAGTCAACACTGAGGAGATGCTTGAAGCTGCGCGGGTCCGGGGTATCGTCTTACTTTGCGGTATCGATACTTTGCGGTATTTAATGTCTTACAAGACAGAATGAAAAATTGATGCTGGGATTGTTCTGCCTTTTGTTTGGCACACCACTGGGTCCACAGGGTCGTGGCTTTCTGGAATCAAATGTTGTCAAGACACTTCTATTTTGAGAGTGGATTTACCGATAAACATGCCTCAATGCTTGGACCCCTTCCACAGTATTGATAACCGCTACAAAGACACACTCTCTTCTTTCACCGATGCTTCACAGTTAGTCATGAGGAGCGTGCCATGATACAGACATACACTAACATGTATATTGAAAGTAATGGGTGTTTTTGTCAGCGCACTCAGGTAAAGGACATATTGATATTACTCACTACTTGTTGGCTAATTTAAAACACATGGGGACTTTCCTGCCAGTGCAAAAGGGGACTTACCAACCTCTCAACTTGTGGTGTGAAAATTGTGTTAACTTGTACACAGACCTTTATATCCACATTTCCTTGGATGAGTCATATCTTACCAGGAAGCTTTGCTGATGTGTTACGACCGTAGTGTTATAGAGATGGCAGGGCAGCAAAGATACTGATTTAACATTAAAATTGAGGCACTCGATACAAAAACTATTGTGTTTATAAAAACACAATTTCTGAACGTTTATTTGTTTGAATTCTGCTTTGTTTATACTGAAATCTAATAACCTTTGTACGCTATACAAAAGACTGTAACTTTATCATAAGTTGCGTTAGACTCTGATTTGACCCCTTAAGCACTTGACAAACATGCAAGTTTGCTGCGGTGAAGTCTCCATTTCACTCTACTGTTTGGCTGGTGGTGAAAAAGAGGTGGGTCCTCTACACTAGAATAAACTGTGCTCCAGTCTCAGCAGCCAAGAGACTCAGCATCTCCCTCTCTCCCTCTCACTGATGGAAATTGAGCAAATAAATAATCTGCATGGAGAGAATCAAAACCCAGCAAAGTTAGCTTTAATGTTAATGAGACCTATTGATTGCAGGCAGCCGTAAATATCGACAGGCCGATAATGGGTGAGTGGAGGCTTCCTTGGGGAGAATAAATCAGAACGTGAGTGAATAAGGGCCTTTTTTGTTCTTTTCTATTAGAGTGATGATGCTGAGACACATTCAAGGCATGTCCTGTTCACATGTACAATGTGTTGTATGTTGGTACTGTCGTATAGGCTACTGTTGTATACTATCTTATGTAATCTTTCATGTTGTTATGTAAAGACAAATGTGACAGTTGAGTCATGTGAAATAAGTTCACATGAATCTATGTAGGTCCAGAAATGCTACAGAACGTATATTCACCTAAGAAAATAGAAATCAGTGTAGGAATTCATGAAGGATGTTAATTGCAACTGCTTAGACACATGGACGGATTATGAACTTTCGGGCCCCTGATGGGCCCAGATTTATTAAGGGCCCCCCACTAATTGTCGCATATGTGGGAGGGGGGGGGGGGGTTAGGAGTCCTCCCGCCAATTTTTTTTAATTTGTTTGATGTGATTTCCTGTATTCTGGTGCATTTTGGGGATGGCCAATACTTTAATTCAATCAGATTCATAGCCTACATCCTGATTTGTTGATATTAAGGCAGTGATTCCATGCAAAGGCTTGGGCTTCAGGGCCCCCTGACCCCTTGGGCCCCTAGGCCTGGGCCCGGTAGGCCCGTGCAGTAATCCATCCCTGCTTAGACAGCTACCATTTATGAGGCAGCGTTCCTTGAATCTGTATTGCAGAGCTGCATGAAAACATCAAGGACTCACTGCAGAAAATCCCAAAAAGCCTTTAGCGAGAGTTTAGCAATGGAGAAACCACTATTGAGTGTATTTAGTATAGGACAAGTACTGGTGTGAAATATTGATTTGAGAGCTCAAATAACAGCAGCACTAATAGAGATTGGTTAAGAAGTATCTGATTCAATTAAGAAGATGTGCTTTTCCTGAGCTTTTTTTTGCACCCCCTCACAATTTTGTCAGCACAAAGGCAACGGAAGGGTAAGACACATTAAGGATGCCGTTACACAAAGAGCCGCTTATCTGTCTTCCCCTTCACCGTCCCGGCCACACTCACTCAATGCCTCCCATTGGGAACGGTGTGAATATTTATGTCCAAAGGTGTTTCTCGGCTCTTAATGCCTGCTGTCTCCCATAAGATAAACAGGACAGTTATTGCCACTGTAAGAGGCTATGGATTTGAGGCGGCTTGATCTGCCAGGGAAAGCATTAGGGCCTCTTCATTATCTAATTATTTACAGGTGGATAATAGATAGATGCGAGGTGTGTGAATTAAGGCCGCTCAGACTTGACACACACCGCTTTTCTTTATAGAGCACATTTCAGCAAACTGCTAAAGGTGCAAAATTAAAACACAACACTCATAGTGTCAGCTAATTAAATATTGTGTGTTTCTTTTAGAGCTTCAGACAAGAGCTTAACTTGAATTCATTATGTACAATCTTGAAAATGAGGGTGTAAAGCATTTTTATCCTTCCTTTTTATTTAGTTTGGAGTAAATAAGTTTAGGTAATATTTCACCAAGCTCTTTTGTGAATAAGTTACTCACCAACATACTCAAATATCATCAAGTACATTAAAAGCGAGTTTTAAATTACTCTCCATTAACCATATTTGTAGTTTAAATATGTTTTGCACTTTAAACTTTAAAGGCTTGCTGCTGCCATCAATCACATATAATGCCAGAAAATCATCTTTTGTCATGCGGCATTTTGAAATAAAACAGATGTAGATTAGCATAAAGGGTAAATCACTGAGGACCCAGGACTACAGTTCAACATTTGACATGCACCAGCAAAACAGTGTGCAGACAGTGTTGAAGACATGAAAACAATTGTACTCTCTCACTGGCTAAACAAACTCCTTTTCCTGTCAATGAAGAAGGTGGATGACACAGAGGTACACTGGCACCACAGACAGAATGCCCAGCAGTGTACAAGATGTTTCGAATTACAGCTGTCCTGTCAAAGTCCCAGACTCACCCCCACCCCATTTCATCCCCCAACTCCCCTTCTCAGCGTAAGTAATCTCCTCCCACGGGACATCTGTCAGGCAAACGGAAATGCTGGTGACAAAAACGAAACTTGCCCCATCTAAAACGCACGATCTACAGGGGGCTTTGCACCTTCTCTGCCCCCTCCATGGCCAGCCCTCCACAGACAGCAATAAGCACCCAGGCTGGGTAAACTGGACTTGTTGTTAGTCCTCTCAGGACCATCTGTGAAAGCCTGTGGCGCCAATTATCAGTCAATAGCTTCGTTAATTTATCATGGTGGTCCGGCGTCACCCTCTCTGTGAAATTAGACATCAGCAGAGAGGGGGAGGAAGGAGTATGGATCGAGAAGGAAGTGCTTGTCTTGTTCTGTCTTAATAATTACACACAATTCATGTCCCTTTAATGCAACCTGTGGCAAGATGAAGATGTAGGCTCTTCAGATGTGCCATCTGGTGAATTGTTCTTCAAGAACTTTGCTCTTGAATTTGTATTTTGTTTTCATTTTATTGTGATCTTAAAAGAGGTGTTTGTATAAGCAGTTCCATAAACTATAAGAAATGTTTTTATCCAGTAGAGGGGATAATATCTTTCAGAGCCAAATACATTTAGTCAATAATTTATAACTACTATATTATCTATACAAACTATAATTTTTTTCACTCACTTTTAGAGTTTCTTGTTAGAAGTTTTTTGTGCATGATAATGATGATAGTCAGCCTAATCATTTAGAATATGCTATAAAAATCAAGCTGATGAAGTAAAAACAGTGCAAATAAAAACCATTAAAAAAGAAAGAACTGAGTGTGTGGACTTCTTGTCAGTATTTGATTCACCGTCCAGCACTTAGAAAGTGCACACTGACCTCTTACCTGAGGCAATGTCGGAAAGAAAAACATAATAGGCAAATAATTCCCGCAACCCCCCCATGACACCTAATGTAAAAATGCACACGTCATTTTTTTCCATCTAAGTAATTTTTCATATTTTTTAAATTAAGACACGACAGGGAGAGCAAGCACTGAACTTCAGTACACCACTGCAATGCCCTCTAGAGTGTGTTTGCAGAAACAACTGCAACACATGTATCAATCCCATTTTCTTTATCACCCTGTATATGAGCTGTGATGTGAACACAAATTATAGAGGGTGTAAATTACATCAAAAATATATCACAAAACCAAATATATGAATGGTGAAAAAAATGGCTTACCTTATCAAGAATTGCTTTGTTGGCTCTAATCAGGCTTGGCTTTGCAACCTGTTGGCTCATTACATCACTTGTTTGATCTGTAATATTAGGCCTATTTTTGTATTGTTTGTGTAACAGTTACACAAATTACAAAAGACAAAAGCAATGGTCTACAGTTAAATGTCACTGTCATGCATAAAGAGTGGAGAAAACTGTGGTAAATTCTTTTCCAGAAACACACTGCTTTGAGTGTGGGAAAAAGAAGTGAAAACTGAGGTAGAAAGGTAACTTGAACTAGTGTGAATAGATTCATTGTCTACGGCATAATCAGCCGTGACAGCTTGGGCGTGAACAGATGAACATCATTATCGCCCTAAAGAGCCCATCAAAATCAATGCCACACTGCAGTCAGACTTAGTGTCTGAGGCTCTGAGGTGTCATGCCACTGTATACAGTTTCACAGAGCTGTCAGGGGAGCATGATAGTTACACTAATGCCCAGGGTAATTCAGCCAGTTGCCATAATTTGAAAGGAAAGGCAAGATTAACAACTGTTGTGTTTTCTCGCCTAAAGTGTCAAGTTGGTTGGTGTATTGTGACAAATCTGTATTTCTCAAATAATTTCTTAAAAGCAGTTGCGCCTTTGAGCATCAACGCAACGTACATTGTTGTTCTTAATCATTACTAGGCCTACTCCCTTTATGGCATTTGTTTTGCCAATCTGCAAAAAATTCTTACCAATAGCTTTTTTACTATGTGTTCCTATAGGTGCCTAGTAACACCACCCTATTTATCCATGGTTAAATCCTCTGGGAAACGCCTGGAGAGCCAATCAAGTTTTGGGTACAAGGGTCTGGGTGAAAATAATGAAAACTTTTTTTTTTTTTTACCAATATTAGCTTTTGAGATGTCTGACTAGGGTTTTTTTAGGGATGCTGAATCTATCCCAGCCATTAGTGTTGAGTAAAAATGACTCCAAGTCTATAACAAATGGTTTTATTGAAGTCCAAAACAAAACTTCCTTAATCAGTTTAAAATGTAACAAACCTCATCCAACTCCCTGCACTCCCTCCTGTTATCATCTGGCTGATTGATGTTCTGGCAAGAGTTACCATGATCCACAAGCAAAAATACACTTGACTTCTTGCTTTTTACAGCAGCACCTGAGAGTGTCACAGTCCCCTGCACAGTTGCAGCTGACAAACTTCAGAAGGTAGTCCTGTGCAGTGGGATCTGTTGTAGGGACGAGCGCATAAACGTGTTCTCCTTGTTTCTATCCATACTCAAGGACATCTGGTGGACTTTGTAGCAGTAGCCAATCTCTGGTCTGGATAGGGCTGGGACAACGCGTCGACGTAATCGATTACTTCGACGCAAAAAATACGTCGACGCAAAATATGCGCGTCGATTTGTCAGACCCAAAACGCGTGCTGACAAATATTTTGAATTGTACACCTTCAGTGTTTCCCATACGTTGACTAATCTGTGGTGGGGCGCCACGAACTCAAAACCGGTCGTCACACATTGATGTTCTATGTATGTACTATTTAAATTAAAGATAAGATAAAATCCTTTCATTGAGCTGCACTTTTACGCACGCAGCCTTTCCCTGCCCCGCCCGCTCTCTCTCGTAACGAGCCCGCTGCCCCTCCTCTGCACGTGCATTTAACACAAAATATTCACGATTGTTGAAGGATTGTTGTTGCCACGTAGAAGCATTGCATAGAACACGGCTGGCTAAATTGCTATTAAATCCGCTTAGCATCATGACCATGCTGTGCAAATTTGTTCAAAACTGCTGCAGTCAAGTTAACTCTGCTAAGGTCTCATCACAACATAGTAGGCTTAGGCTAGCCTACATTGAGGAGACCAAACTAAGTTAAGTTATGCAATCAAGCAGTATCTCAAAGCTAACGTTAGAATACTGTTCGGATGTCAAGTTTAGCATGCTTACTTACATCTGCTTGTCAATTTCGTTACTCATGTAGGGCTCATTTTATTGACACTGAATGTTTGCAAAATCCCAATGTAAATGGAAAAGTGTTTTCCAAGACTCAAAAGTGCTTGTCCCAAGGAGAAGTAGGCTACGAACCGTTATTTGAACTAACTACGTTATGAATTGCATTCACAAATCAGCAGCGTTTTAACGGTGTTAATGTTAATTGCAGGGATTTCCTCACGAACGTCGTCTTAAAGTGACAGGCACTCAATTAGACCTACTGAACTGAAATGAATGCTACCTCTGACTAAGAATGCATTACTTTGCACTTGTATAGTCTTTTATTTTGGAATCTTAAGAGCAATAAACATATATTCCAATGTTAAGGAATTCATGTTTTTTTCATTCAGATATGTAAATCAACATGTGTAAGTTGCTATTAGTCAATTAATGGGGAGATAATCGATAATCGAATCGAATCGAAATCGAATCGGACTGAAAAAATTAATCGTTAGATTAATCGATGCATCGAAAAAATAATCGCTAGATTAATCGTTTAAAAAATAATCGTTTATCCCAGCCCTAGGTCTGGAGATATACCCGCAGAGAGTGCTGTGCTGCAGCTAGTCGGAGGTAGGCTTGATACTATGAGTTTAAAATGTTGTGGCTCACTGTCCACCCTCCACGTTGGACACTATTTTCACACACACACACACACACACTACATCATGGAGCTGATGGATGTTAGAGACCTTGCTCTCCTCCTTCCATTTCAGGATGCCCCGATGAGGATGCCCTGATGCTCAATCATTCAGTATAGGCTACCTTCTGTCCTCCACAAATTCTAATGAATTCTAAAGAACTACAGGCTATTAGTTATAATGGCAGACGTAGGCTGTATGGCTTAGGGATACATTCACCTCTTTTGGTTTAAGGCGCATTGGCATCTATAGCACGGCATCCAACGTTTGTTTCATTTGCATAAACCTGCGCGGATAATACTCATTCGCTCGTTTGCCCATGTCTTCGAGAACACACCCAAGATTTGTGGGAGGAGCAACATGGCCGCCTCAATGAACAAGTTTCAGCTGAGTAGTTTTCCCGTGCCAAATATAGTTTTTAGTATGAGGAATGACGCTATGAAGCTCTTTCTACTTACGTTTTTACTCTTTCTGACGAGTCGGTGTCAGGGTGACGATGGCTATGAGTCGGATGACTTTCTCAAGAGGGAATATTCACTTACAAAACCCTATCAAGGTAAGTTAGCTATTAGCTAAGTGACTAAGTTAGCTAACTTTAGCAAATCACAGACGTAACGTAACTCCTCTAGAAGCTATTGTTAAACCAGAGGCCAAAGACATATCTGTGTGAACTACAATGACAGTTGCGTGTCACAACATAGATCCATTTGTTGATAACGGACATATTGCAGTTCATAAAATAGTCGTTTCACATACGGTAAAATAGTTAACAGCCGCACTCCATGACATGTATTCAGCTAGCTAAGCTAGCTAACTGGGCAAATCTGTACTAGCTATGTTAGCCAAATTGCTAGCTAACAGGTCTGACTCTGAACTGACAGGTTGCGCTGTCATTTACTATTTTTTTTAACTGCCTAACTCATTTGTTCTAATAGACAACTGCCAAAAGAAAAGGCAGCAGAGCAACCTGCCATTATCAGAAATGCAGCAAGTCATAAAGTAAATAATCTCGGCAATATGATACATTGTCATATTCTCGTTATGGCGAAATGCTGTTTCTCGGAACATTTTAAGTTTCCTATGTGGTAACCGGTTTTTTACAATAACAGCAGTCTGTCCAAGCCTTCACATAAGGTAATTGAAGTAATTTCTGTCTGTGATAACCACTCATACATTAATTCTTAGTTTTAACCTTGAACATGTCTTTATTCTTTACAGGTGTGGGGTCCTCCAGTTCGTCCCACTGGGACTTGATGGGTACGGCAATGGTTACACCTGATCATGTGAGGCTCACCCCGGACCTTCAAAGCAGAATTGGAGCAGTTTGGGGCAGACTAGTGAGTAGTAGCCTAATATGACAGTCTTTGTACAATCAAGATGTACAGTATAGAACCTTATAATATCACGTTTCATACCACACTAGCATCTCACAAAAGAATGTAAGTCCAACCAGAACATCAGCATCAGTGGCCTGTCATAGCTCGCAGTCGTCAGTGTCACAAAATGTTGCAATTTTTGTATTGCAACATCACCTCAAATAGCCTGCCTTTTGAGTCATCTCCGAAGTTCTTTAGCCAGTTTGGAGGAAGGTCTTACATACATTTTACAAAACAGATTTAAGCTTACTTACTTGATTTTGTGACAAAAGTTTGAATGATGTGGAAAACCTAGGTTATTTTACACTTGCTAGTGTGCTTACCACCACCTCATGTTCAGTCTTTGATTTACTTCAAAGTGCTCCAAGCTTTCTTGCCCACTCTTATAGCACAATATTGCTAAGGCGATGGATTCAATGTATTTATTTGTAAGCATTGGCAAACTATTTTCCTCTTGTGTCCTGGTACAAAGGAAACTGATGTAATGAACGTATTTAATGCAATATTATTCCGGTCTGTCTGATTCCACAGCCCTTTTTCTTGCGTGACTGGGAGCTACATGTGCATTTTAAAATTTCTGGCCAAGGCAAGAAGAACCTGAATGGTGATGGAATGGCTCTGTGGCTAACCAAAGAGAGAATGCAGCATGGTAAGGATCCTACACCCTAGCCACTACTGAATGAATTTTTACTCTTTTCAAGTTATTCTTCTTTTCAATGATAGAGACATTTTGTGCTAAGCAATCTGAAAATAAAGACACAGTTGGTTTTCTAAAATAAAAAGATTGTTTAATATAGATTAACAAACTACAGATAACATTGCCGATTACAAATTACATTTGTATAATTTTGCCTTCATATTTACTCAAGGGACATTTATCAGATTACGAATACTTACAGAGTGCTTGTTATTGTAGGTCCAGTGTTTGGGAATATGAACCACTTCACTGGGCTTGGTGTGTTTATAGACACGTATCCCAACGAGGACAAGAGTCATGAGGTAGGTCCAGCTTGTGTCTGTTGGCCCTGTGGTGGTGATGGCGCTCGCTCGCCAGTAGGAACAGAAAGTGATTTGAACAGTGATAAGAAATTGAGACATTGTCATTTGACACTCCATGTGAGAAAAGACCACTGGAGAGTGCTGTTTAGCCAAGTATAGAGCCCCAAGTGAATGAATTCAGGAAAGAAGGGCCAAACCGCAAATGTTTTTATAAATACTTTGAGATTAAGTTATTATATAGATATTAAAGCAAGGTGTTTTTTTGTTTGTTTTTTTTATGTTTTTTTTTGTGTGTTTCTTTTTTTCTGTTGATATGATATGACACCTGGGGCAGCACTTTGAGCAATATTGCTGGGCAACCACATAACCAGTTCCATGTGCTCTGATTAGATGATAAGGACAATTTGCCTACTGATTATTTAAATGAGAATTCCGGTGTGATATTGACCTAAAGTGTGTTGAAACATGACACCGAGTGTGAACGTATGTCTCATAGCTCATCTCGGCTGGTCCCCTGCACTCCGAAATCTGCATTTTCAAAGGGGGTGCCTCGGGCATCGGCCAGCCATGTAAATAAATCACTGTTTGGGTGTTTCACACATCTGGTTGTTTCCGTTGCAGCAACTGGAATCCAAATGGTGTAAAACAGTGATTTATTTGCATGGCTAGGCCGATGCCCGAGGCACCCCCTTTGAAAACCTGTTGGTAGCATCGGCTAACTAGCGCCAGATTTCGGAGTGCAGGGGACAAGCCGAGATGAGCTATGAGACATACGTTCACACTCTGTATCATGTTTCAACACACTTTAGGTCAATATCACACCGGAATTCTCTTTTAAGTTAATCAGAAAATTAATTGTTGTCCAATATCAATAAGAACATGCCCGGTCAAAAATACAGAGGATAATTGCTTGCAACATTGCTCAAAAAGTTGCCTTGTGTAAAACATTTTTGCACAAGGGGGTCAGATAGGTATTGTGTGCAGGGTGCTTGCGCAAGTCTTGAAAGTCTTAATAAGTATGGAATTTTGAAACACTGTTTTCCAGACCTTGAAAAGTCTTGAATTTTGTGTGAAAGTCTTAATAAAGTATGGAAAAAATGTATGGTAGAATCTTACAGTATGCTCAAAGGCATTGTGAAATGAGAAATAGGAAGGTAGGCTATAAAACTATAATTTTACTAACTGGTCACGTACTGTATTAGCCTAATGGGATGATATCCAATCAACGCTTGCTTAGCCTAGTCTGGCACCTTTTCGTCACTGCTGAGGTCTATTGACACATAGCTAGCCTAGTGGTCAACAGAAATGGGTCGTTGCGTGTTTTTGAATTTATGGCTGGATTTGAAGTTAAATGAAATAAAAAATTAGAGTCTTTGCCATACTGTACAGTTTATTTTTTGTTCTAACCAAGTGCGCTAGGTCAAATGTATATATGCACTTTTGTGAGTGTTGTGATACAGCTTGTTCAGAAGTTAAAATGAGATAACATAAAGATAAGTTCAGTCATGTCAAGGACAGAAAAAATTAGATGTGAGTGAGACTGAATTCTACGGTAACACTTTACTTGACGGGTGAGTTCTTAACACATTCATAGCAGCTGTCATAAACTTCACATAAAGCATTCATGACTGTTTCATGAGACATGACTCAACATTCATACCAAACCTTTCATGAACGTGGAAGACAGAACGACGACAACTCGTCAAAATAAAAGTCCATCAATCGCAAAGCAGCATTGCCGTTTTTGTTCCAAACCTCTTACCTGACCATGTCACATCTGAGTCAATGGGCTAGTCCAGTGCCAAAAAGACAGAACATGGTCAAGCAAATAATTTTTGTTTCATAAAAATGTATTTGTTTTATGATGTAACCTTTGCAGATAATTTCTCATCTTTTGCTACTGGGAATGTCCAACCATTCCAGGTTACACAAATACAAGTCGAATGTAGGCTAGTTTGCCTCCCAGTGTTAAACTCAGTGATTACAAATACTTCACAACTTGTATAGTAAAGTGACATTCAATGTAGACTTCATAAGATATTCATGAAATATTTACAAAAACGGCAATGCTGCTTTGCGATTGATGGACTTTTATTTTGACAAGTTTTCGTCGTTCTGTCTTCCACATTCATGAAAGGTTTGGTATGAATGTTGAGTCATGTCTCATGAAACAGTCATGAATGCTTTATGTGCAGTTTATGACAGCTGCTATGAATGTGTTATGAACTCACCCGTCAAGTAAAGTGTTACCGATAGTTTTTGTGACACTTGTTTGATGTGAAATTCATGTACTTGTGATTTTCATGTTTTGAAACATTTTCATCAGTAAAAGCATAATTTACTGTGAATAATGCATTTGTTCATTGAATTCTAGCCTATAAAAATTAAATTTCTAATAAACACAGTTGGGACAATCTCAACCAATGAAGTAGGAAGTAGGCACACAAGTATACAAGTACATAAAGTTAAGGTCTTGAGAAAAAAAAATCCAGTTTTAAAAAAGTCTGGAAAAAGTCTGGAATTTTAATTTGGAAAAAGAGCAAGCACCCTGTGTGTGATATGTCCATATTTTTATTAGATAGATAAGAGTAGAGGGCTATTTTAGCTCCATTAAACCTGCCGAAAAATACCTGGAAGATCTGAGAAGAACAGTTGATATTCTGGAACAAAAAATTCCAAATCCTTCATAGAAGCCCTCTGAGCCGCACTTGTTCATGTTTTCTTGTGCTGTTCTTTCCTACGCCTTCTCTGGAGACAGGCACAGATAGCCTCACCTGGGACACAGGAAGGTCATCTCAGAGTCAGTCTGCTCCCACCCTCCCACAGTTATCCTCCCATCCTAGTTGCACTAGGTCGTCTGTGTGTTCGGCACTTAGGTAGTTAATTAGCACATGTACAGTATGTGAGGTGTTTGATTACTTGTATCATTCAAACAGTTAAATTGTAGTCTTTATACATGCCTTGTTTTTTACATACATTTTTGTCATTGAACTTCATTAAGCTTTTAGTATTAGCAAACTCAAACTATGTGCTTGTAACATCATTTAGCACTTTAGTATATTGAAATGCATTGGTTAGTTACTGATGTAATTTGCCTGCTTCTTTGCCTTTCCATCTCTCTCTTTCTCTCTTTTTTTCATTCTTTCTTTCTTTCTCTCTTTTTTCTTTCTTTCTTTCTCTTTCTTTCTTTCTTTCTTTCTTTCTTTCTTTCTTTCTTTCTCTCTCTTTCTTAACACTCTCGCTCTCTCTCTCTCCTCTACTCCTCCCAGAGAGTGTATCCATACATTTCAGTGATGGTGGGAAATGGTACTCTGTCATATGATCACGACCGCGATGGCAGGCCCACAGAACTGGGTGGATGTACAGCCCTTGTGCGCAACGTCAACCACGACACAATCATCCTCCTTCGATACATGAGGAACAGACTGACTGTAAGACATCAGGACGACTCTAATCAATATTCACTCATGCCATTTACGCACATTCCATTAACAGATGTGTTTTTCCAAAGACTCCTAATGGAATACCTACTTGGTATATGTGGCCCCTTGCTTTGATACTTGAGTCATACAGTCCTACCTATATAGTTATATAGTTTGGTAGGATAATCAATTTCACAACATGCCCCTTGCTGAAACATTTTCAGAATTTAATCAACAATGTGGTGCTAGAGTTGCTATACTTCTCTGACTGTGTGTTCGCTGGTTATACCCAACAACACTGTTGTATCTTTGTTGCAGTTGATGATGGATATTGATGGGAAGCGAGAGTGGCGGGAGTGTCTGGACGTACCAGGGGTGCATATGCCGGTGGGGTACTACTTCGGGGCCTCTTCAGCAACAGGAGATTTATCAGGTACTCGCTTGTGGAAACACAACCCTTAATGAGCTCAACAGATGCACTGATTCACTACTTCCAAAAGACCCACTCCAGAAATTTTAGGAGTTTTTAGGGGACAAAGTATATCATATGATGTTTTTTTCATGAAAGTGATGCTGATATGCCCTGAAAACGGCTTGTATGTATCTACACCCTCTGCCCGTCTCCATCCCTGCCCACAACTCCACCCCCTGCCTGTAGCTGGAGCTCCCCATAGCTTCATGATTTGAACAAGTCCACCCTGCACAGTGTACTGTGGCTTGAATTCAGTCCATGGGGGCCGCAGACAGTTTGACCAATGACCCACATGCACTGAATTCAAGCCATAGTACACTGAAGACAGTAAAGCATGGTGGTGCACAATTCATGTTATGGAGATGTTTCTCATACTGTGGTGTTGGACCTATTTATCGCACACCAGAGATCATGGATCAGTTTCAATACATCAAAATATTTGAAAAGGTCATGTTGTCTTATGCTGAAGAGGAAATGCCTTTGAAATGGGTGTTTCAACAAGACAATGACCCAAAACACACCAGTAAGCGAGCAAAGTCTTGGTTCCAGACTAACAAGATTGACATTATGGAGTGGCCAGCCTGATCCCCAGACCTCAATCCTATAGAAAACTTGTGGAGTGACATCAAAAATGCTGTTTCTGAGGCAAAACCCAGAAATGCAGAGGAATTGTGGAATGTAGTTCAATCGTCCAATCACAGGTGCCAGTAGTTGGTTGACTCCATGCAACACAGATGTGAAGCAATTCTCAGAAATAATGGTAATGCAACTAGATATTAGTGCAGTGATTCAAAGTAAAGCAAAATCTTGAGACATAGTAGGCCTTATCCCTTAAAATAAAGGATTTTTAACTTTTTTCATCAACATCAGTGTGCCTCGGATTTTTAAGACTACCACCTTCAACAAGGAACCTTTGGGGCCTTCACACTTTGGGGATAGTCACAAGCTAAAAATCTTGAGACATTTTTCAGTTTATTCAGTAAATGTTTGAGTTTGTAAAGAAAAATGCAAACACTGCTATTTTTTTGAACAGCCTAACTTTCTGTAAAGGTATAACACAAACTTGATCAATTTGTTTTGATCAAATGTTTTGATTTGAAATTGAATGTGCAGTGTTCCCAATGCATTGATATTATGGAATTAACAGCTATTCTAAGGATTTTGAGCTTTATTAAAACAAAATTAAACACACTGCTATTATTCTGCACACAACTGTACTTGAGAAGTGTGGTAGGAGGACTTATTTCTAGGCTACTGTTAGTAGTGCACGTCCGTTGGGTTAACCACTCATCCAGAGTTGACTTGTTCAGCTTTTCCTCGGCTTAGCCACAGTCCTCTCCGAAAGGCTGGTGAATGACAGTCATTGGTGAACCATCTACAGACTGTGCTGACACTGCCAGAAACGGTCCCCATGACTTGTCACCAACAAACTATGTTTTTATTTATTTATTTTTGTTACCATACCAATCCAGTCTCCATTCTCTGCAGATAACCATGACCTAATCTCCATGAAGCTCTACCAGTTGACCGTGGAGCGAAGCGCCCAGGAAGAGGAGGAGGCCCA
Source organism: Alosa pseudoharengus (assembly GCF_046254945.1). Classification (NCBI taxonomy): domain Eukaryota; kingdom Metazoa; phylum Chordata; class Actinopteri; order Clupeiformes; family Clupeidae; genus Alosa; species Alosa pseudoharengus. The sequence continues at coordinate 27,254,135 of NW_027468848.1, forward strand.
GCAGGAAGTGACCATCCCCAGCGTCGACCACATGGACCTTCCCAAGGGTAAGACAGAGGAGTCTGCCCAAAGGCTAGATCAGATCATCCCTTCTCAGTTAGCTCCCTATTTTAACATTATTAAATATTAAAACATGTCAGAATACAGAGGACTCATAAGGGATCAATGGGCTTGTAAAGAGCAGCACACAGTATTAATGTTTGGTTGTGTCTCCCTGTCTGTAGTGGATGTTGAGGAGGAGGAGGGCATGGGCCCCGTCGGACGCTTCTTTGCCTTCCTGATCTCCGTGCTGGGCCTGTGTGTGCTGGCTGTAGTGGGCGTTGTGCTGCACGGCCGCTGGAAGGACAGGAGCCGCAAACGCTTCTACTGATGCGCTGACGCAGGCATAAATCTAGGGTGTGTGTGTGTGTGTGTGTGTCTGTGTGTGTGTGTGTGGGAGAGAAAGGGGTGGGAGAAAGGGAGAAAGAAGGTGTGAGTGAGAGAGAGCCTGCGAGAGAGAGAGACTGTGTGTGTGAGAGAGTTGGAGGATGACAATAAGCATCAGTGGTGTGTTTGCTGTGAGCTAGTTGGTGAGACCAATGCCACCCCCATCCACCGCCCATCCTATCTAAAACTATGCTCCACCCTGAAGCCTTCACAGTACCTCATTCTCACAGCCAGCTGAACGTGCCACCGGGCGAGCGCCTCGCCATTTGGTCATGAAGGACTTAGCTGATCAAACAAACGCACCGTTCGGAGCCTGCCCCAAGTCCGCTTGTGAAGAGTATTGAACTGTGACTAAATGCAGATAGATCTTTGAAACTTTACCAAGTTTTCCCCTTTGAGCGGCCTGGTGAATGCTGTATTAATGCACTGGACTTGGACTGTGTGTGGTTCCTTGGGAGGCACAGAATTGATTTCTGCACTGACATTCAGCAGAAGATCAGATGAGTGAAAAGAAGAAGATGGTCACCAAAACATTGTTTTTTTTTTAATCACTCAGCCTTTTCTACTAAAAAGCTTAACCCAGTCCTGGCCTGTCTATGGCAGCATGTTGCTCTACACCTCCAGAGTTTTGTGTGTGTGTGTGTGTGTGTGTGTGTGTGTGTGTGTGTGTGTGTGTGTGTGTGTGTGTGTGTGTGTGTGTGTGTGTGTGTGTGTGTGTGTGTGTGTGTGTGTGTGTGTGTGTGTGTGTGTGTGTGTGTGTGTGTGTGTGTGTGTGTGTGTGTGTGTGTGTGTGTGTGTGTGTGTGTGTGTGTTAAATGAAAGTGGTGTGATGAAGACATGTTGCCAACATCATCATCATGGTCATCAGTATGCTCACTGTATGAAATCAACTGTAATGTGAAGAGATAATGTGTGCGTCCGTGGTGAGGGCTGAAGTCTTATTTATCAATTAATCAAATGTAGTACAATTGTGTTCTAGTGTCCCAACAATTGTGTGCATGTGTGTGTATGAATTAGACGTCTAGGCAGTTCAGGTACTGAACAAGTGGCCTATACAATAGACTGTCTGTGAATGCTGATCTTTGTCTTTGTACTTGATTTTGAAGTCCTTGTCCTAGTCCTACATAATTGTCCAAGCCTAGTTTCTTGACAAAACATGCTGGCTGTTTACATTCAAATCAAGCAAAGAATGAATTCATCATAAAAAGTGTGAGAACATTATATTCAGTCAGATATACAATTCAATGCAATCTTGGCCAAAACAAAATCTGTGACTTGCGCTGTTTTGTTATTTTGTATTCAAACTGGGTAATTGCTGTAGTTGCTCAAAATGACTGGTAATCAGATTACATCTGAACATCTCATTGTATTTTCTTTTGCATTTTTTTTAATGATTTGTATGTTACTGAACCACTATGGCCCTTAGTGTCACATGCCTTACATTGTTACTCTACATCCCGTCACCTCAAGAGAGAGCAGTGTGGAGACATTTAGGATTCTTGACATCACCAGGTCTTTTACCTCCTCAAGCGATTGTCTTTTGCTGCTGAAATAATGTTTGTGGTCAAAAAAAACAATGACCAGTCAAATCCAATATTTTTATCTTCATTTGTTGACAGCGTCAGAATTTTTAAACAACTGAGATTTGTACAAGTGTTGTCATTGAAGAAGCATAAATGTGTCTTGGTCACTTCAGTTTGTTGGAGCCATAGCATCAAAAAAACATGTCTGAGAATCTTTGAATAAATGCTGTTCTGTCAAATGTTCTTTGTCTATGAGGAGAGGTTGGGATCCACTCGTTCTCCTTTGTCAAATCTTCTAAATAAAATTTTAAAGATGATTTTCCACAATTCAAAACCTCAGACTCCTGTTGTTAACATAGGCTACTCCCTTGTTCTTGTAACAGAAGACTCAGTTACTCCTGAGTCAGTGTAATCAACAATTCCTTGAACTTAATGACTTCTTGATATTTGTGTCAAGAGATGTTCTTTACAACCATCTGTATGTAAATGTTGGAAGAAACAATTACGTGTTTGAAAGGCAGCCCTCAGAACATACATCACACCTTTGATACCCACCTGAATTATTGTTATGTATGCTATGCTATTCTTTCGGTGAGAGTTTGTGATTCTTCTGTGTGGTCATAGTCCTTATAAAAATGTAAATACTATTGCCTGTTTGTGTTGCTATTGAGTAGATCTATTCTCTCTCTTTAAAGGGGGGGGGGGGCAAATGAATGGACAGTTTGTTTTCATCTTTATTTACTTTCAGAGGAAGTGATAAGAAAGCGCTCCTCACTGTCAAAAGGTAGCTTGCAGGTGTAAAAGAAGGCGGAGTGAGTGTGTGTGTGTGTGTGTGTGTGTGTGCTTTGTGTTCAGACTGAGTCTGTCTGCAGTCAATGAAGAAGCAGAAGAGAGAACACTGAGGAGGAATACATAAGAACATTAGGCAGCACAGTCTAAACAAGCAAAAGCCTACAAAGTAAGTAAATTGCATGTTTGCTGTTCATACCAGTTTAAATTTGTAAAATTGTGTCTAGTGTTTTAATCTAAATTTGTTGAATGTGTTATTTTAATGAATATTTGAATATGAATAAATATTAAAATATTTAGATTTTAGTATAGTTCACATTTATTTTGGTTAAGAATTTAGTATCAAGCAGGCCATACTTTTTGATTTCAGGTTTTTTTTCCTTATTGTGTGTTGTACCTGTGTAAGATATAAAATTACAGTGAAACAAATAATTCAAGCAGAATTAAATTATTCCATTTATTTTGAAAGACTTATTTCTGAATCCCATTTAACTGCACATTTCACCACCATAGGCTCTGTGTTTCCATATCAAACTCCTCTGTATGCTAAACACTAGCCCTTCCATCACAACAGAGGACACTGCGTCAACAGATCCTACAGATAAAACAAGTCGGATCAGTTGATGGCATTTTAAGAGGAACAACTACCTGACAGACTTAATAATATTTTATCACGTAATATTTACATGTATTCATTTAATAGACACTGTTTTTCAAAGTGACTTACATATGTGAACTATATTACAAGTGATTACATTGTCCCCGGAGCAACTTGGCGTTAAGTGAGTTGGTCAAGGGGACAACAGTGGAAGCCAGGAATGGAACTCTCAACTTTCAGGCTATTGCACGCTAGCCCAGCTCCTTAACCATTACACACTGTCCCAAAGCCAATATATGATGAATAAATGAGCAGGAGATTTAACTTTGTGATTGAATTGTGATTTTTGTCCAGTTTACAAGAAAATACTTTTTAATTTCAGGAATAAACAAATACTCTTTGTGGAAATATGAATCGCTTCTGTGTTACCTTTCTGAAGAGATGGATGTTTTTTCTGCACTTACTCTGCTGGGTAGGTCACTCCTAATCTTTCAAACGGCTGGCTAAAAAGCTGTTTATTGTGAAATGCTCATTTTTATCTGTTTCTGACAATATTTTCTACATTTTATTCATTTGCTTGTTGTGTAGTTGGTTGTAGAGATGTTGTTGATTTGCAAGACCTAAACATAGTGAAACACAGACCTCATTGGTCCCCTGTGAATTAAGTTGACAACCAAATATCTACTACAGAAATAAACTAATTTAATTATTGTTTTGAGTTGGTTTTTTTGTTTTTTTGCTGTGTTTTATTATATTTTGTGCACTTTGATCATATCTGTTTACAAGACTTACAGTATATATATATATATATGTTTGTATGTAATAGACCAGTGGGGCTTTTGTCCAGGCCTTTGGAATATTCGGGATGTTTAAATCCCAGTATGGCTCGATCATCAACACCTTTAAACCGCACTACGCCTCCAACTGCCTGATAGTGACCGGGGCCGTCGTCTGCTGCGTGTGCTACCTGGGCATCCTGGGCTCCCTGAGGGAGAACCACTGCATGCTCATCTCCGTGAGTCTGACCCATCTGCTCCCACAGGCGCACACAAGCAGAGCCGCCATTACCCGTCGCGTCATTCGTGTCATTACGTTACTGACTTTGTCTAGGGTGAAAGAGGGTTCCATTTGTATTCACACACGCCTGCTAAGTGAAACCCAAACCTGGTCTGTTGTTGCGGTCTGCTGCTTGTCTGAAGTGTTGCATATTCTGAAATCCTTCTTCGTCACTTTTTGCTCATTCTCACTGGACACATTTACACCCACACATGTTATCGCACTCTCTAAATGATTACATTTCATCACATTTAATTTACTTTTAGAATTCTAAACCCCACTAACTCTTCCATTGTCATTAAGTCAGTACATATTGCTTTGCTCTATACGCTCACTCATTATGAGTAAACATTCATTTTTAGATAGATAGATGGATAGATAGATAGATACTTTATTGATCCCCCAGGGGAAATTCAAAGGTCTCAGTAACATACACACACAACATGCACTTACAGCAGAAATGGTAAATATAAGTATAAGTATAAACATATAACCAAACTCCACTGTACAATAGAGACAGTAGAAGATAAGAAAAACTAATAAAACTAAATACTAAATATACTATATAAATTAAATTAAAAAATCCAGTGTGCTTGAGGGTGATCAAGCATGAGACGCTTGCAGTGACAGGGCCGGGACTGGCCTGTAGTTCTGTGTGCATGGTGAGGTGCTCAAGAGAGTGAGTGTCATGGTGAAGGTGCAAAAAGTAGTCCAACAGTAGTCCTGTAGTTCTGTGTGCAATGGTAAGGTGCTCAAGAGAGTGAGTGTTATGGTGAAGGTGCAAAAAGTAGTCCAACAGTGCAACAGTGCAAGAATAAGGTCTAGAGACCAGCATAAATAATATGGACAAATAGGAGAGTAAAGTATAATGTAGACAAGGTAATATAAAAAACTATGTCAGTGCAAGAACAGGTTGAGGTAATAGGGTTACAGCCATTCAGTATTGCAGCAGAAGCCATTGGTCATGTGTGCTAATAGAGCATGAAAAACAGTGTAGCAAAACAGTAGTAAAAACATTAGGCTGTGGATATTAGTAAAACAATAGTAAAGCAGTAGTGGGCAGTCAGTACTCAAACATGGAGAGGGTGGAGAGGCAGACAGACTAAGCAGAGAAGTCTATCTCTCCTCTTCCCTTTAGTAAAGCATTGAACAGTTCAATGGCCCTGGGGACAAATGACTTCCTCAGCCTTTCAGTTGTGCATGGCAGTGAGCGAAGTCTCCAGCTGATAGTGCTGTAGAGTGGATTTCATTCATTTTTAAAAGCATATGTAGTGTATGTAAGACATGGATTTTGATTGTGTTTATGTGTTCATGTCACGTTTGGTTCCATGACAGTTTTATATTGTCCTGTTCCTCTTGATGCTGGTGGAGTTGGCTATCGCCTGTATCTTCCTGGTAGTTGAGAGAGAGGTGAGACTGCTATATTTCATTATACCACACATTTTTGACAAAATTATCCCACGTTTAGAGGAAGCCAGCCTTTGTGTGTTCCTGTGCTTTTTGACACTGGCATGGGGTCAATGTTTTCTGCACTTTCCCAGATCGATAGGTACTTTGAGGATGATTTCTTACGTGCTCTGGACACCTACAAGCAGTCACCTGACACAGGAAATCAGACCCTGAAAGATGAGTTTCACGCCATTCAGGCTACAGTAAGTGTATATTGTCACTAGTACCCACTACCCAGCCAGTCAAAGGCTCTGTTAAGGTATCTGAGTCATTCATGATCATTCCCTACGAGTTTGTGATTCCCTACATAAGTTAAAAAAATTATATACGTTTCAAAATGTTTTACTTTTTGTCTAGTTTCAATGTTGTGGGGTCCATGGGCCATCAGACTGGGATGGCCATCCTCAGATATCATGCTGCATTGAAGACCCCTGCAACATATTTCCCATCGTCCCATGGAAAGAGGTAGGTTGCCTATTAGTACAGATCGCATCACATGCAGTAGCAAGGAAAGTTATGGGTTCAGTTCCCGGATGCCACTGTTGTGCCCTTGAGTAAAGCACTTAACACAGAGTTGCCTCGGGGAGACAGGCCCTTGTAATAATTGACATACACAGCTCTGGAAAAAAAGAGACCACTGCATGTTTTTCTGATGTCATCCTATGGTTGCTGAGTGACATTCAAATGAGTTGACAGTCATATTCTATTGTGCAGTGGTTCAATATGAATGTCAACTCATTTGAGTGTCACTCAGCAACCGTAGGATGACATCAGAAACATGTGCAGTGGTCTCTTAATTTTTTGCAGAGCTGTATAAGTCACTCTGGATAAGACCATGAGCCAAATAAATAAGTATAGGGTCAAGTGTCTTGCTTAATTACCCAGGATTCCCTCTACTCTTCTGTTGCACTTGTGTGGCAAGTGACGCAATGTGAATTGAATGTTTGACTTGCGTCTTTTACCCGCCCCCTTCCCCTTCCCCCACCCCATATTCTAGGGCTGTTTTGGGAAGTTGAGGACCTGGTTTAAAATGAACTTTCTGAGCATCGGTGCAGGAGTTGTGTCTCAGGCCATTCTACAGGTATATGCCAATACAGTTGATAAAATAAAGAGCAGAGTAGCGGTTAAGGAAAAAAGCTCTGTAACATGTGACGTTTTTCCCTCATTACAGGCACTTTGCGTGTGCTTCTCTTGCCCAATCATGTGCAACTTCCGGATGACTGGACGGGGATATATGTGATGGAATCCCTCAAGATGCCCTGTGTTTTCTCCAGTTAAGTTAGGTTGAATGGATGCTTATACTATTTTCTGAACACATACTTTCAGATTGATGTGAAAGTGTTAGAATGTACAAGAAAAGTAATTAATTTGTTTAATTACCAACTCAACAGATGGTCGTTTTTGTTAAATTCATGTTAAAACAGAACAGTTCAGATTAACAGGAATTAAAATAATAATAATAATGTGACAAGACAATTGATTTAGCTGTATTAGGGAAAAAATTGTCCCTTTATGTACATGTCACATACAGCTAAAGAAGAATACTGTATTGTTCTTGTTACTTGTTCTTGTTGCTAAGCACGTCATGTCATCCTGAATGATGTCAGAGAGTGTCAAATATGTCTAAGTATTTGGATGAAATTCTCTATAGGAAATATTCATATTTATAGTAGATTTTAAGTAAAATGCACTTTAACTATGAACTTAAATCAAACTGCTGCTTTGTGCCTATATGTCTGATGTGCCTGATGTCTTATTCTGATTAATAAGTACAAACCATTTTGCTATATTGATGTATTTGTCAAATGATCATCAATTTCGTCCCTCTTGGGGTTTTATAAAAGGTTTGTAGGTGGATAAAATAAAACAAAAACAAACAAAAAAAACAAACAACTGTGTTCAGACTCTTTCTCTTCCCTTTTCTTGTAGCTATAAAATCCCAGTCCTTTTATGGAAGAGGAACTCACACTATTTCACAGTTGAAAAACATTGGCCAAAGCATTTTTCTGGCTCCATCACCGAGCACCAGGTCTATTCTTATCAGCTACCTTTCTAAGACTTTGGCTTCTTTTTCTACTCAACCGACATCCGGTACACTTGTTGAGGAAGTCATGTCAACTGATGATGCATGGTGACGCTCTGAAAATTGACTAAACTGAGTGTGACCAGCAAAGTGAAGGGAGACATTTTCCGTGCACCTAACAATAGTTCTACTTGTCTGGTTGTGTGGTTTACAAAGAACTTTAGCTGAGGAGGTAAGAATGTGTGAAACTTTACAAGTTAACTTTATTTTTGTGTATAGTTGAGTTCCTCTTTTTCATTTTATAATCCTACCTGTGTATTTGTTGTTTATAACAATTGTGCGTTGATATGGCGTTAAGTTCCGTAAAACTAACTGGCAGTATATTGTTTCACATGTGATTACTAATAAAGTGATTGTAAAGTAGATTTTTATTTTGGCCTGTTTTGAAATGTAGTTTAACTAAAAAATATATATAAGTTATGTAATGTTTGTTATCATCAAAAAGTGCCATATCTTGACTGATCAAACATAAAAAAACATATACAGTTCTGTACAGTAAACATATTAATGAGGACAGAAAAACTCAATATTTTATTTCAGCATGTTCTGACACTGTCGTCATAAACACTAACCAAATGATTTACCTTTTTATTACATACTTAAGAGTTCATCTGGGTGTATACGGAAATCTTTACATATATGCACCTATTTTCATGAACTGAAGGTTTTGTTCACAGGAAACATCAGGGTGAGGGCTCTAGACAGAATAGTTATACAAGCTTGACCATTTTTCAAGAGAAAGGGGAAACTGAATGTCTGAGTCATTAAAATCGTACATTTATTTTTGAACAATGCAGTGCATGCAGTGTGTGTGTGTGTGTGTGTGTGTGTGTATCTACAAACAAATCATTCTCGTGTCATGGCAGGATGTGCTGAACTATTAGCTAACATTTGATGTGCCTTTCCCCCCTTACTTTACAGAACTGAACAAGTCAAGATGTCTTGCCTCAAGTGTTTGAAATACACGATGTGTGTGGCCAACTTCTTATTCTTTGTATGTATCCTCAAACTTATTCTCATTACAACCATTCTGATTATATATACAATTTATTGTGCAACAGTCAATTCAATTCTACAAAGGCAATTCAATTCTAAAAAATTGCATGGTATGATGGCTTCACCCTACTCTACCTCTAACAGAAATGTGACAAGGGAAATGATAATAGTAGCACATCTGTTAACTGATATTATAAGTGTTAGTTCAGATAATACTCTAAAGTTACTAGAGTTGTTACATGTTGTGAGGGGCTGTCTGGTATGTAATGTATCCCTATCTACCATCATGTTGTGTCAGGTTTGTGGGGCAGCGATACTTGGCTTTGGGATATTCATGATGACGCAGACCAAGTTTTCCTCGTTGCTCCCTTCCCTGCCGTTCATGAGCATCACGAACATCCTCATCATCGCTGGGATCGTCATCACCTGCGTGTCCTTCCTGGGATTCCTGGGCGCCTACAAAGAGAACCGGTGCCTACTGATCACGGTGATTAGAGGAACCCCCCCCCCCTACCCCCCAACACACACACACACACACACACACACCAAAAAAACACACTCACACAACACACACACATCCTGACACCTGTGACCAGATAGATAATCGTAGAGTGCCTTGAAATGCATTGAGCCATTTCAATAACCTTTAATATTTTGATCTTATATGAAACTTTTACAGTCCAATATCTGGTTATTATTATTATTATTATTATATGTGTTGTTCATGATGATGGGACAGGACTAACTGCAGACTGTTTTCCTCTCCTAGTTTTTCATCTTGTTATTTGTTGTGATGCTGATAGAGCTGGCTGGAGCCTGTATCCTCCTCGTCTATGAAAAAGATGTAAGTATTCCTACAGCCAAAGAGGACACAATATTTATTCATATGAAAAGATGGCCAGCAATGGTCAGTTTTCATGTTCCTGTATGTAATTGTATGTACTGACTGGACATATAGTACCTTGGCTACTGCACACTTCCTCTTAGGATTAGGAGAGGAAAACCCCAGTGCTTTAACCAAAACAGCCCACAGTGATGAGAACTCAGCCATGCCCTTTGCTTCACAGATTGGCGAAAAAATCACAAACGACCTCAACAAAAGCCTGGAGGAAGCCAGACAATCTCATAAATCAAGCGTTAATGGAACTGTCAGAGTGGTCAGTGATGACTGGGACCTCTTCCAGAAAACAGTGAGGCTTTAAACCTTCATGTCCCTCTTCTCTGTCAGGCATGGTGTGTGTGTGTGTGTGTGCGTGTGCGTGTGCGTGTGCGTGTGCGTGCGCGTGCGCGTGTGCGTGCATGTGTGAGAGAGAGTATGAGAGCTGATGTGGTCATATGTGCTTTTTTGCTTACAGTTTAAATGCTGTGGAGTGAAAAGTTGGAAAGACTGGAAGGGCGAGACACCATCGTCATGCTGTGAACAGACCTCCTCCTGCAATGCCACTGGCCCCTACTGGGAAAAGGTATGATAGATTGGCTAGAATAAGCTGCATTTTTTCCTTTCTTCTTCTATTTCTTATTTAGATTCTCATGAGTTTTTCTCATGAGAGGTGTTTTGTCACATGATCATGATTATAGCCAAACATTGACCTGCTAGTTATAGCTAGTTATGACCAACGACCAACCTATATACCTGGATCAATTGTGATGTGTGATTTTGTGGTTAGATAATATAACTGCGGTGTTGTCAGAGATCCTAATACTGTAGTATTCCATTTGTTTCATATCAGGGTTGCCACACTATGATGGAGACCTGGTTTGAAGACAACCTGCTCAACACTGGTATTGGTGTGATTGTCATCTGCAGTATTGAGGTAGGCTATAGTCAGATGACGCGTTGGTGACATCTTTTTCCTTATAGCAGTAATATACAATATTTAATAGCCATCTAATAGATTGACAATAACACTCTTTTAACAAGGTTATAGATAGCTAGGAAGTCATTCCTTTGCCTTTTCATTAAAACCTATTTACATTTCCTGTATGTCAAAAATATTACTATTTTAATTTGAAAAAGAGACCACATAGATGAGTAACCCACTTAGTCCAAAACGGAAATCAAATGTGTTCTATTTTGGCCTGATGGGGTTTTGCTTCTCACGTCAACATCTCTGTTTTTAGGTCCTGGGTATGTGTTTCTCTATGACTTTGTTCTGCCACATAAGTCGTTCCGGACTGGGATATAAAATATGATGAACTGGTCAAAATGGATGAGATCACCTGTCTGCAGTCTAGGGTTTGTGCACACTATGAATGAATTTGGGCTCTTAGGACAAAATGCGGTTGAAAAACAATCACTCTGAAACACCTGGAGTTTAAGTCAACACATTGTGATTGATGGATTTCCACTTTTATTATATAGTAAGCAGTATACCCACTTCTATGATCTATACAGTCAGCAGTATGCTACCTGTCTGTTTGTCAACATTGATAGTAACTGATTTAATAGCCTGTAGGGTAATTCACTGCTTTCTACTAGTTCATCTGTAGGGCAATTTAATCAATTTAGCATCAGCAAGTCGTGTAATGGCCTGATACTAATGATTTCAGTTAGTATATAGTTTGTTGTTCTGTGTTCCTTATTCAGTAAGTAGGCCTATTCAGAGATGTTGTTTATTAAGTTCATGTTTGAAAATTTGCCTTTACATAAACAGCACACATGTATCCCAATTTTTGCTATACATCTTAGTTCCATAGTTGGCTTTAAAGCACTTTAATATTGAGCATATATTCTTTGCTCATTCAAGTCACAATCTCTTGTAGTCAAATTCATATGTGCATAATAGAAAGTAGAAATGAGGAGTCTGAGAATTTGGCCCTCCACCAGATATCTTTTTAAACGTCTCGTCTCCCGTGCCGTAATCATTGTATTTACTTGTACACTGGTATTTCTGTTATAATTGGCCATGATGCCTTCATCCTCACTACTTTGTTGTATTGCAATAAACATCTTTTGCTTCTAAAACACAAAGAGCCAAAGACTCTACTGCACATATCATGGCACTTTAATACTTTCTGTTTCATACCATTTCACCCATGTGGGGCGCTCACTTCTTTAGTGTTACTGCTCAGCATGGTTTCGGTTCTTAGAATGGCTGTGGCTTCAACAGGAAGTCTGAAAAAGTCTCTACCCATATCCATAGATACTGATAGAACACTTGATCTCGAAGTAAACTTTATCTTGTCACACTATACAATTATGAAAGTCGTGAAGATGAGCTCACCAGAGATCATATGTTCTCTAGCATTCTCATTTCAACTCTCAACCTGTAAAGGTCAGCACTGACTATTTATCATTGTATGTGTGCTGTTACATGTTCAGCTGTCATACTAGTTTTGAACATCCATCAGGGTTCCCACCCATTTTCACTGACAAAATTGCAAAAATCTTTTTTTGACTTTTAAATGACCTTGAATAAAATATCCATGACTTTTCACAGCCTACAAGTACAAAATAGCTTACTGTACGCTACGCTGGTGTGGGGCTAATTAAGAAAAGTTTGGATAAAAATGTGTTTTCTCCCCTACCATTCTATATCTATGAAGGAACCAATCAAATTGTGACATGATGTACACTCCTATCAACGTCCTTTGTATGGCAAAATTAAATGTCATGACTTTTCCAAAACTTTCAAAAAATGGACTGAATTTCATGATTTATCCAGGCCTGAAAAATGGGGTTTTACAACTCCATGACTTTTCCAGGTTTTCCATGACTGTGGGAACCCTGATCCATGCATCTGAATACTAGTTTGATATAGCGCACGCACGCACACACAAAGTGAAAATACAAGCTTACATCAGCAGTCCATGGTTTTATTTCAACAATAAAATCCTGTCTCCTCCATATTTTAAGACCAAAAAAAAAGAAAACTAAAAAAATACTAAGATTTTCCTTTACATTTTTTAAAATAATTTTGTTCTTTTTTAAACCATCACACAAAAAATAGAAACAAGTACAATTTCATAATTAAAAAAAAAATGTAACTGTACACAGCAGAGTACAACTTTTATTCCACACGGAACACCCCAGAAAATCCTTTAAAACTATACACACAAAATTACTGGAATTTGCCTAATAGAACGCAGAACTATGCCAACACATTAATTAACCAACCATTCTCTTCTCTGCTCAAAAAGAAAAAAAGGAAGAAAAACAGTCTGACACTTCACCCTGGGGTTGTACATGACTGGGGAGGAATTTCATTCGTTTTAGTTGGTGTTAAGGTCACATGGTCAAAATCAAAGTGATAGATCACTTCACATTTGATCAGAAATAACTTGATAAATGGCATTTTCTTGAGTCAACACCATCAAAGTTTTTTTTTTTTTTTTTTAAACAAAAGTTTGTTAACCATAATTTTACTGGGACTCACATTTCCAACTGCTCTGTAGGCCAGCAAATTACTGCCTCATACCGGAATGATTAAAGATAAAAAAACACTATACAGTACACTAAAGTCATATGTGCAAGACTTATCATGATATTAGGGGTTCAATCTTGTGCATATTTGTTTTTAGCTAGAGCCTGATTTGGGACCATCATGCAAATTGCTGCCCCTCCCCTTACATTCCATTTTGGATTCTTTGGAGATTCTACACTACCAAATGGAGGAAAGGACACTAGAAAGGACCTAGCATGATGGGTAGAGGAGAAAATGGTGGTGGTGTGTATGGAGGGGGGGGGGGGGGGGGGCACACATGAAGTGACACGTACTGACACATCTTTTGTGTCACACTAGACACCATCATGTCAGTAAAGCCTTATCCTGCCTGCTCAGATTTACTTTGTGCCTATTTGTCCCCAGCCAACAGAAATCATGCAACAGATAATATACCGCCTGATTGCAGACTTCAGGTAATAAATAGTAATGGATTCACTTTTTTTCAGCGGACATGCTCTGATGCCCAGGAAAAGTGTGTGCTATTCATCGTCGACCGAAGCAATCTCCTTAAAATTAAGCATTTTATAGAGGGGTACCCAGCCCCATTTCAAATACAAAAAGCTATAGACTACAAGCTACATTTCAACAATAAAATGAGTGTCAGTTGTTTGTTCTGTAACATTTTAGCCAATAAATTATGCACAGAGAAACCCATTTCAGTTGTCTTCCCCTCGTGCGAGGCCCATGTTGATACAGTCTGGTCACAAACCACAGCCTCAGCTCTTCTACTAACTTCTGTATCTGCATCAAGTGCGTGGTTAAACCCACACAGGAATTAGATATGTGATCCACACGTATGTGGTCCAACTAACGCTATATCTTTACAGTCCTGCTCAGAATATTGCCCCCTTGTGGCTTTCAGCTGCCCCTCATATGACGTGAGGACTGCAGATAAAAATAGTAGCACACCAACATTGTGGTTGTAGACAAGTGCAATCATATTCATTTTCAGTTTTTCTTCCCTCTTCAACGACAAGACAAAACATATTTCCTAGTTTGATCACGGGTTCTGTGCAACAGGTCTGTTGCTATGACTACCTGAACAACAACAACAACAGTTTTTTTGCGGAGGTGCTATGTTTTGGTCTCTGAAACCACTGCACTGACCAACTTGGCCGTCTTGATAAAAACGTTGGTTGAGGAGTCAACATTGAGCAGCTTGCCCAAACTGAGGCTGCTGCACAAGATGGAGGCCAAAGGAGTAGAGGCCCTATGCACACAGGAGAACAGAAACTGCTCAATCACATACTGACACTGAAATGTCAACAGACGCAACCTTGTAACCATTAGCCAAACAAGGAATAATCAAAAGCACTTTAAACAAATAACTTTAGACCCCACATAGTCTTAAACCAAGCACAAAACCCACGAGACATACTTTCGTTTTACAGTTAAAGAGAAGTAATTTAAAACACCATGCCACTTTGTTAGAGAGAACGTGCCAAAACGGCTATTTGTATGTGCTGGTGCATTCTTTATGCCGACGATGTTGTGTGTGATGCAAGGTGCCAGTACACTGTGTAACTTAAAAAAAAAAAAAAAAAAGAAAGAGAAAACCAAAAGACATTCAGCCAACCAGATATTGCAACATGCAGAACCAAAATCAGCCGTGATCACTGCAAGCCATGCAGCTTGCTTTCAGCTGCATCAGCAGCCATGGAACCTACACCGCTAGCAGCATCTCTGCACGGCCCAGCAGCCGCTGCAGATGTTTCTGCTGGTGGAGAAGGGTGGGAGGGAGCATCAGAGGGTGAGGTGGTGTCCTGCTGCTACTCTTCTCTCATTCTAGTTCACCAGAGTCTCATTGCAGGTCTCCCCGACCTCATCTCCACAGCTCTCTGCGAGGACCTCAGAACTAAGCTTCGACAAGACGCGCACTTGAAGAGATAGAAATGAATGGATGTCAGTGTGGTTTATGGAATGCCTTTTGTCTCTTTTTTTTTAAAAGAGATGGCTTGTTCACTGTGTGAGGTCCAACTTCAAACAGTTGTGTCTTTTCTACCTCCAATGTTGTTTCTCTGCACCGATGTTCACTCGAGAACATGTTATTGCTCTGGTCAGATGCAAGTTCTTATCTTGTCTGCATCATGTGCAGTCTCAAATAGTAAATGCTAGACATAAAATGGAAACAGAAAACCCACCACAACTGACAAGAAGCACACTAAGATCGACATGGTCCAATACTCCATTCAGGTTATTACAGATTACAACAGATTATCCTTATTGTATCTGACCGAAAGCAATACTTTTATTGCACAAAGAGGAAGGACAAAAGCTTGAAATTGCAAACGCCAGAGAAGTGAGACAGCAAAGAAAAGAAAATGTTTACTTTGCATAATGCATCAAAATATTCTTATTCATTCCACGGACCAAATATAGTTGTGCTATGTGCCGCAAAGCTGCCTTGATTCTGGGCAAATCAGATGTATTCTGTGCAATGGGCACTTTCAATTCATTGAGGCACTCACAAAAACCCACAATGTTGAACTGTTCATCAGTTCAGCTCTGAAATCAAGAGAGCATGGAGACTTTTTCAACTTCACAGGCCCAAAGCCCACAATTTATGTGTTTCTGGTTGTCTAGCGACAAAGGAGTATTAGCCATCGCCATTAGCTTGGTTGCTCGAACACGCCAAGACCCAGGGGTGCAATTAACAATGTCTCTAACCAGACCAGCTCTCTCTCACAATTACTTTTGAAGTGTAGCCACAGCGCTGTTCCAAAATTAGCAGCTCATAATGATAGGGATAAAATTGGTCTTGAAATGGAATGAAAACAGAAACAAAAGTTAAGAACAACACTGTTGTTCTATCTGGTCGAAAAAAAGTGGGGAGGGATTCGTACACATGTGCACTTGAGCAAAGAAGAGAACACGGCAGCTCAGAATGACATGATTATGTAAAAACTGATTGATGTTAAAAACCTAGCTGATGTTAAAGGACTAATTAAAACTCTTGACTGATATATTTACATTCTGCTGTATAAAAGTAACAAAATAAGGACAAAAACAAACAAACTCAAATCAGCAAGCCAGCCAGGAACTGAAATTAAATCACTGAACACCACTTACGAAAACACTCGAGTTGTCCCTGAAGTTTTTAGTGGGGTTTCTGGACACATGTTTCCGTCTTCTCTCAAGAAGTATTTTCCAAAACAACAGATAAAAAGGGAGGGGGGGGGGGACTTTAAACAACTTGGCCAGCATGACGCCAGCACAACACCATGAAATTCCAGGGAGCGCCACAAGATCGCTTGCCTCTAGCCAACCTAACCCAGCTCTCTGATCTGGAGCATTACGCCATAGAAGCCTGCTGTAGTACTGCAGCACCTAGGAATCCCCCGCTAAAACATATGGAGTTTGGCCAGATGTGTCTTTGAGAACTGCAAAGGGCTCTGTGTGCATGTGTATTCCCAAACGTATGTGCGTGTGTGTATATGTGTGTTTGTGTTTCTTGAGGCCAACACCCTGGTGCAGCTCAAAGGGGGGGGGGGGGGTATGTGCAGCAGCAGTCAGGCTCCAAAAGGAACTAGAGGGGCTGGGAAGTTGCTTGTTCTCTTTCTCCCTGTTTCTCTTTCTCTCTCTCTCTCCGTCTCTTTCTCTCTCTCTCTCACTGGCACCCTCTGGCCATGATGTGGCATAGTGCCCTCACAAGGGCATGAGCCTGGTGGTGTGGAACAGCAGCGGGTTCAGGTCCTCGGCATGCACAGCCCGGTGCAGGGAAGGCTCCGAGGCACTCCTCTCAATTTTTGGCAACAGGTCCTGGACCTGCTCAATGGCCACCAGGATCTACAGGCCACACACACAGACACACACACACACACACACCACACACACACACACACACACACACACAATGAGTCAAGAGATGTACTGTTTTGATTGAGTTTGAGATGCTTCAAAGTAATTTGGGTCAACCATCCTGGATCCTACAAGTTAAACCGCTTTCACAATGTTTGAAACTGAAGAGTGGTGACAGAGAACCACTGTAAACCGTTTTGGGCTAAACCATGCAGATTAGCATCTAATCTCTTTAAGTAGCACTTTACATTAGGAGTATGTTTACCCATAATACAGCACCCACCCACTACCATCACTACATAATAGCTTTATCTCCCTTTGAAATCTTCACTGAACTCGCTCTGTGCTAGTCGTGTGATGTGGGCAGGTGACTCACCTGTGGGAATAGGGGCCGCTCGTCACGCTTGAATTTGAGACAGTCGATGATGAGCCTCTTCATAGACTTGGGGCAGTTCGCTGAGAGTTTACTAAGATCTGGCGACAGGTATCCTCGGCCCACCATGAAGATGATCTGGGTGGAGGAGGAAGAAAAAAAAAACAGACTTCATTAAAAGGGCGAGTAGGCACTAGTGTTTCCCACATTTAAATCAGACAGGCCATCTGTCCTCAGGCGCACAAGAGAGGCAGGTCCCACAATCACACTTTTGACAGATGAAACAACAAGCAGTTGTTATCAGCAGTGGTATTTTAGAGGGTTTAAAAACGTTGAAAGAGGGGATCATTATAAATTTGGGAGTTTCGGAGCAGATATAGGACTGGAAAGAGCTCAAGAATACTCAGTGTGGTGCCAGCAAAAGAAAACATAAACACAAGTACTCCCAGGGCAAGCTTCCCAGACGGGGATTAAGTCCAGTCTGAGACAAAATAGCATTCTGAATGAGCATTCTGCCAAAATAACGAAAATGTTAGGTTGGGATTACTTTCCGATTTAAGATTTTCACAGTGAAAAAGTGAAAAGTGGAAGCATTATCCTTTGAGAAATATATACCAAATCATTGCTTCAAAAATGTACTTTTTCCCCTATGTAACATACTCACGCAAATCAGAGAAACAACATCTGTATCAGCATCAATCTTAAAAATCAATCTTAATGCACTCCAGTTAAGCAGTACAAGCAAAGTCCTTTTAGGCAAGTCCCTTCACTCGGCGGCCATATTGCACTTATCGGGCATCTATTTAGGCAGAAATGCGCATGCGTAAGGCTTCACGACACCAATCTTGCTCCAGCGGCGACATCACAACACATAATTGGCACGATGTCTTCACAACACACCATATTATTGGCTCAATGTATTCAGAACACAGCACATGATTGGCTCAATGTATTCACATGTCGACGTTTTGCCGCGGAAGGGGTGTGATATATGTAGACAACTGCCATATTGGCGTTACAAACTAACCCCAATGCATTTCTATGGAGGATTTTTTGAGTGCTGTGTCTCCTCATTTAGAAAGTCTCTGGTACAAGTTCCAAGCCAGGGCTCCATCTGCAGTAACCTGAGCTGTGGCTCACCTGATCCCGATTGTTGATGTTGGAATAAGGCAGCGTGCTGGACATGAGCTCAAACAGGACCACTCCGTAGCCATAGACATCTGACTGGAAGGTGTAGGGGTTGGTGTCCTGCATCCGGATCACCTCAGGAGCCTGTGGACACAAACACATCCCCGAGGAAAATAAATGGGCAACAACTTCAACTCTGAAGCTAAAAGGAACATAGTTTGTTATAAATCACAAGGCTGAAGTTATTATGACTATCCAAGTGCTGATTTGACACAGCTCTTCCTAATTAGGGCCATGCCTTGGCCACTGTGTTGCCTGCTGTTCTGCAGGACTCACCATCCACAGGATGGAGCCGCTGGGCTGCTCCACCTGCTGCGACCCACTCCAGCGGGACTTCACTGTGGCCAGGCCGAAGTCGCCGATCTTCACCGTCCAGCCCTCGTGCAGGAAGATGTCTGGTACAGGTCAGGAACAGGACAGCACAGCAGAGGTGGAAGGGGGAACTATAGACCCAAGTAGTAGAACATGACTAAACAACGTCCACTACCAACACTTCACACAGAAAGGCAGTGCTTTCCCTTACTCAAGAGTGGCTTCCCTAATTCTTCCCCAATTAGAGCAATTAGAGCATTGTCCTACTTGCTTCAAACTGAAGTCATAAGTCAGTCCAAACGCACTAAACAAAAAAAAAAGTATTTCCTCACACAAAAGTAACATCACACAAGAATCTAAACCAAAGAAAGGATACTGTTTGATTTCAGGTCCCGATGAATTATATTCTTGGCATGTAAATAACTAGATGGAAAAAAGGAAGAGTCACATTAGAACATTAAAATCCAAGCAGCTATATGGCTCAACTTTGTAACGTAGGTCTTGAAAAGGAGACTTGAGGAATGTATTTTTCACTTTTGTAAACTTTATACTTTTTGAGATATTAATAAAAAACATGCTTATTTTTCCCCATAGACTTTGTATGGGGACTATGACATCATAATGGGCTAATTAACTTGATTTGCACCTGTATCAACTTCCAGCTGCTCAACTAGGTCCCATCAAAAAGCTAGTTAAACTGATTGCACCTGTATCAACTGCTTTCTGCTCAATTAGGCCAACTATCTCTGTGTATCTCCATTCTACAAGGATATAAGGCACATTCCATCCAACTTTCTATCCATGCATCCATTAAACTATCCCATCAACATCCATTAAACAATCTGCCTATCAACATCCATTCAACTTTCTGTCTATCAACATCCATTACACTATCTATATTTAACTTTTAAACTATATACTCCGTCTCAGGCTTTAAACATACAATCTGGCTCTACAGATCCTGTTCAACTATTTCCTCTGCCCACAACTGTTTCAAAATAAATGTCCTCACTACAATAATTCACTATTAAATAATTTAACTATTTAAACTAGTCAACTATTTAACTGTTCAGCCATTTCAACTGTCAGTTGTTATCAACTATGACTTCTGCCAACTGTTATCAAATAAAAGTTTGTTTTGCATTTTATGTTAATATACAGTATGTTTATATTTTCATGCACTGGTAATTTCCTCGAAATTACATTTTCTAGTTATATATAATCTTATATATCTTTCAGCTTGTTTCCTTTAATCAGATAGGACAGTAAAGAATGATAGGAAACAAATGGGCGAGAGATGTGGTGGGATCGGGAAATGATCACCGATAAGATTCTAACCCAGGACCACACGGGCACTAAGACCCGAATGTGGTATGCACGCCACTTGTGCCACAGCCAAAAAAAATGCCCTTTTTGTAACCATCACTGTCTAACAAACTTGACTCTCATGACTCGTCCTCTAGTCTATCCCACTCTCTCTGCGTGAGTCAGTATGATGGAGTAAACAGGCCCAGCTCTCTTACTCCATGCCCTGTGCTGTCTGGCGCGCCACGTCGATGCGGCGCATGGTGTCGAACTTGGTCTCGATGACGTGCAGGTGGCGGTAGAGGCTGCTGCCCTCGCACCACTGCGTAATGATGGCAAAGTGGGGCCTCGTCATGAAGCCCATGAACAGCAGGATGTTGACATGGCGCGTCTTTCTGTAAAGGTCAGCCAAGAAGGAGAGACAGTGGGAGGGAGAGGGAGAGGGAGAGAGAGAGAGAGAAAGAGAGAGAGAGAGAGAGAGAGAGAGAGAGAGATAGAGATAGAGATAGAGATAGAGATAGAGATAGATAGATAGAGATAGATAGAGAGATAGATAGATAGATAGATAGAGAGAGAGAGGGAAACAAACAGAAAGATGCTATTACTCACTCAACAAGGGCCATATTTCTAAAGGTCAAGCTTCCTTCAGTAATGCAAAGTGCTGAGATGAGCTAATGCTACTATCAAAACATAACCACTGTTTTTCATACTCTACTGTGGTCTCTACTGCCCCAATGATGCTCATCATAACAAATGCCATTCAATCCTGTTACCACTGCAGGCATATATTGCATAATTTAGGTGTCGTCACAGGGCGATAGACCAAAAGTTCACATTGAAGTTCCCGTGGCTTGACTACTTCCTACTCTTCGTCTGATACTACAGTGCTGGCCAAAAGTATTGGCACCCATTCTAAAGTTAACTGAAAAGAGGAATATAAAATCATCTTTTGGAAATTGATCTTAATGCCTTAAGTGAAAAATTAGGAAATATCTAACCTTTAAGGACACCAATTTTCTTAGTGAATGAATAATGTATCATAAATAAATAAAAAAAAAAAAGCTGGTTTGATGCTCATTGAGCTTAATGCAAATCAAACCAGCTAATAGGCTAACTGAAATAACACCCATGCCAATCTCTAGGTATGGTGAAGGGTATGTGATGATGTGGGGCTATTTTAATTCCAAAGGCCAAGGTAACTTTATCAGGATGCACAGTATTCTGGATCCATGAAATAACTGGCCTTTAAAAATAAAGATCTGCCTGTCTCTATGGGAATTTACCATAGGGGTGCCAATACTTATGACCCCTGTATTTTAAGGAAGAACATTTATTTATTTATGATACATTATTCATTCACTAAGAAAATTGGTGTCCTTAAAGGTTAGATATTTCCTCATTTTTCACTTAAGGCATTAAGATCAATTTCCAAAAGATGATTTTATATTCCTCTTTTCAGTCAACTTTAGCATGGGTGCCAATACTTTTGGCCAGCACTGTATATGTTAACTTCGTCATATCCACTCATATTGATCAGGCTGTGAGGGTGGCAGATGGTTGGTTCTATAGATTGAAGTAAAGTATGGTTCTCACCGTAAGACCTGCATCTCGTTCTTGAAGGCCTGTAGCTGCTCGGGGGTGGGTTCCGTCACCTTGAGGATCTTGATGGCCACGTCGCCGTGCCACTTGCCCTTGAAGACCGTCCCGAAGGAGCCCGCTCCGATCCTCTTCTGGATGTTCACCTCCCGCGACTGCACCTCCCAGTAGTAGCTGGAGTCCCTGTAGCCTCCGCGGTGCTGCAGCCATTCAAGTGAAATAAGATTAGCATCAGACTAGCGCAGCGGAACTTCTGGGAAATAAATTAGCCGTTGCACTAGTGGAGTGAAATACTGATCACGATCATGAAAGACACAAGCCACTGACCACTTTCTTTTTGTCGTCAGATGAGGAGGGTTTGCGCTCCTTGTGCTCTGAGGGGGATTTGGGGGGTCGTCGGCCAGGAGAGCCCATGGAAGGGGGGCTGGTGGAGGGCTTTGGGGACGTCTCTGGTCCTGACACACACATGGGAACATGTCTCACACGAATACAGACCACACAAATTCTAACCACATACTTACATGCTCAAAATGAAAACCAGTTGAGAATTGTGAGAACATCCCTATTTCAAGTTTCTGTCCTTCAAGGTAGTTCAAGGGGTTAGCATTATGATTAAGCAAAACTATTGAGTTGCTAATATATGAAATCAAAGCAGATTTAGTACATTTAGGCTTAGTGTTCTAGTTAGCTTTGAACCTCTAAGGATTGTATTGTGGGACAAAGCAAATAGCACAGACTTACACGTGTGGTTAAACAGTTATGAGAAAACATATTTGACAACTCTGGTGTCAAATGGGTTTGACAAATATGAAGACTGATGACTAACTAAAATGAGTGTGATGGATGTCAACATCAAAGCAAAAACTCACCCATTGTGCTGTTTTTTATTGCATCCTATGAGAACAACACAAAAATGAAAATAAAAAATGAAAATAATGGCAACGACTCAAAAACACATGACAAGTGTAAACACAAAAAACAAAAATCTGCCTTTACAGGAATGGAAAAACACTGAGAACATGAACATAGAGGTCATGTCACATGAATGGGGGGGAAGGAGGAGACAGTGAACAGTGACGGTAGACTTGTAATGTGGGACAGTCGTGATTGCAGTGACCCCTCACCTCTATGATGCTGGTGCCAGCGGGCCCCACCGTGCTGACCATGTGGACATTGGGTGTGGAGGTGGAGCGGTGCCGCTGCAGGGACTGGCCGTCGGCCCCGGGTAGGGGGAAGTGGAAGGCAGAGGTGGGGGACAGGAGGTTCAGCCTGTGTGTTAGAAATGATCGGTGTGTCACAGTGGAGAAAACGGACTGCGCTGGTATAGAGGGATGAATATTCACACAGGGGATAAAGGGACTTACCCGCCAGGGTCAGGTGTTAAGGCTGAATCATTTCCTGGTATGGAGCCGTCTGGCATTATCAGTATAGGTATTTGGGGGCAGTCGTCTGGGTAGTTGCTGTCCGGATAATTGTTGGGGATTGATCTGTTAACATGAACCACATGTGAACCATGAACTCTCTACGATAATACTATCTGCAAGTCAAGTTTGATAGTACGGCCAGAGTGTGTGGAGTGAGTTCCAACTGGTGTGTCTCCATACTGCTGATGAGTCTTACCGTTTTGTCATCGTATCCATGTCCACACAGACTGTCGGGACTTTGCTGCTGCAGTGTTGGTGAAACTTGTAGCCACATGTCTGACATCTGAACCCGTTGAACAGAAACTTGTGACAAAAGTCACAATATGCTAACTTGAAGAATGTTTTCCGGACCTGCAAAGAACACACAGTTAAGTCAGAGGCTCTAGTAAGTCAGAGGCGATTATGTAAAAGAGTTATGGGTGAAAAGGTGGTATGATTAACTTACATAATTGTGCATGGTGAGAGGGACATCGTCAAGCACTTCCACCAGCAGTTCTTCCCCTACCAGTGGGGTGATGTCTGTGTTCCATTCAGTCAGCCTCTTACGACTGGAGCATGACAGAAAATCAATCAGAATACTGAAGTCAAACTATATAACTAACTAACTAACTAACTATCTATCTCTCTCTCATAATGGCAGGATCACACACCCTATGAGCAGTGTCATATATCCTAACTTCAGAAGAACAGTGATTTCAAGTCTACATGTACACCTGTCTACATGTAGACAAAACAACAAATAAAACACTTACTCTAGCTATTAGAGGACCTACTAAAAAAACCTATGCACCTGCTTTCAGTTGCTAAACAATGCAAACCACACATCTTTCTACATTGTGGCCTGCGCTGTCTGACACTGTCTGACACGGTCTGAGTGTGTGATGGGTGCACTTACCCCTCTAGGAGTCGAAACACAGCACAGCAGTCCTGGCTCAGGCCACGCGTTTTCAGGGCCTTATCTAAGCTGTCATAAACGGTCTGCCCCGGCCGGACGTTCACCTGGTCACACATCACAGAGCACCACTCATTACAATCAAAACAGTGGGGGGCAGCGAAGCTGCCAATACAATAGAATACTTGTCCAAACACGGCGCACATCAAAGGCAGACATATTCTTTCCCTGTTCCACAAAAATCACTGTGTCTGTCTGTACTGTGAGTTTAACTCAAAAAGTGGAACATTTTTGACATGCTTGCCAAGAGAGTTTTTTTTCCCTCTTTTTTTTTAAAATCACAAACATGTGTACCAAAACCGGCAGCATGTACAAACGCAAACCGACCAGAATAAACTGGGTCCAGATGCAAGAATTCCTCACCACTGTCCGCTGCTTGTTGGGGAGGTAGACGCGGATGGTGCCCCCTCCGCGGGGCACATCTTCGGGGCTGGTCTCCCCCGAGGAAGAGCAGGAGGATGAGGAGGACATGTTGTAATGACAGACGCAGACGGAGGGAGGCAGCAGTGAAAGACTTCAGCCGCAAGAGAGCTTCATGCACTGTAGCGCAGGAGGAAATAGCCCTCACCTACAACCTGGTACACATGCAGTCTCGTGTTAGATTCTCTATCTCACACACTCACAGCACTAACAGTATGGCCCATATTTCAGCATGAGCATGAGGCTAACATATCTCTCTCTCACACACACACACACACACACAGGTTGGGTCCATCTACTGTCTTTCTGATGCGGACATTTCATTTAATTTCTATGGGATTATTGTCTGCTATCCACTAACAGTTTTTGCAGAGACCTATTTCTTTGAGAACATAATGTGATGTGAGGTAGTGACCTAGGCTATTTGTTAAATAACTGGGCCATTCTGTGCAAGAGTGAATGCTTTAATATGGTAACAGCAGAATACTATCCAATACTCCCAGCGATTGCCACTTAAAAGGCTGAATTATAATGGGTGGTACATAAAGTATCTTAAAACTATCACAAAAGACACAATAAAAATTCCAACCATTTAGGTCAGGCCTTGCCTCGTTGGTATTCACATGTATTTTGTTTAGATTTTGCTTCAATTTATGTCAAATTTAAAGTACAAGGCAGTAATGCATACTGGTGTAGAATGACAAAAAGAGGAATTTTGAATAACCATGACATAACAGACATCAGCATGTTGTCCACTGTCATTTCATTCTCTCCAGTGATCATGAACATCAAAAATGTACTCTTGTGTAACAGGCCAGTAACCAATGTCCTTACAAGTCTTTTAGTGGTGTTGCGTTAGAAAGGCTTTGTTGTTACATTGTCTTCAACTTCAAAAGTCTCAAGACGTTTCTGTAATTTTTCGTGACAGTACAAGTTCGGCCAGCGCAGGAGTGACATGTGGGCCCCCATTTAAGTAATGGTGATATGACTGACAGCTAGCGTTATTGTTATTCATGTCAGTTAGCCTGCAAGCCAACGTTACTGGTTAAGATATATGACTTACAGTGTAGTGAGCAAGCTAGCTAAGTTATAATCATTATGAAACTCTGGCCAGTAACCCACAGCATTGACACAGTAGGATGACAATGCTATACAAGCTCTGGTTGCATCTTAAACGCCAATGCCCATAATGAACACGAAGGATAGGGTTGTATCGGCGAGTTGGCAAGGTAGTTAACCTAGCACGCTAGCTAGCAAGATGTGCAGCTAAAGGGATTTGAGGGCTCATTAATATTTACAGTAGATGTCAAATACCTCTGTAGTTCGTTGCTTAATCGACTGTGCAGTATATTATTTCGATAAAATCCAAGACCCGCTGAAGGTTTCTCGAGTTATTTATAGTTTCTTAATTCCCGTCAGGTGTTTTTGTGCGTTCGAAGGAGGGAATGCTATTTTCATGAGGCGGAAAGGGATTAGATGGTCAGCTAGCCAAGTGTTAGGAAGCTAACCCTAGTAGGAGTGCTAATGTTAGCTAGCTATTTACTCAACAGTTCTCACATTGATAACCAACACAAACTTCCGTAAAATGGCCATAAACATAAACGCCTTTCCCACGCAGGGGCTGTAACACCAAACGAATCTTGTTCTTAAGACCAAACGACACTTTACAGTATGATTTGAGAGATAAATACTTACCTGAAGCAGCCATCTTGAATTCTAACAAGTCGGATCAGTAAAGAATTTCAGGGAAAGCGGAACACCTCCTGAACGCAACCTCATTGGTCCATGCCTTTGCACAAACCTAGTCCATCACAAGCAAGTTATGAAGGGCGGGTACTACAATTAGAAATTCACACAGAACGGATGCTGTATTTTATCCTCACTGAAAAAAGGATATTGCTTTTAGAAACCGGATGGTGAACACTGACAGCCCATGCAAATCCTCTGTAATCATTTCATTTTAGCCAGATACACAAGGTGATGGACACAACACTTCACACAAATATTCAAGTATTACATTTTGGCAGAAGTTGTTAACTTTGGAGTGACTGGTGCAGATCACTTCTTGGCAAGCCTCTTGGATGGATTCCTAAATGCCAAGGTGTGGTTGGTTTTACACGGTCAGACCATAAGGCTCGTGGAAGTCCTAGTTACTTAACTTGTCAGCCCAATGACAAACCCCACTGATTCACACAAATCCATACTGATTTCACAGGACATGAACATGACTTCTGACAGCGCTAACTGAATGAATAATGTTTTATTGTTTAGTAGGGTAGCTCATTCCAGTACAAATAAACACATGATTATTTGTACAAAAATACAAAAAAAAAATTTCCAGAAAGGGTAATGTGTCCAGTTGACGTACACAACAAAGTAGCTTTCAGATATGCAGGACCAATCCGACTCGAATGCTAAAAAAAGGTTCACATGCAATTTAAAAAAAATGTTTTGTGGCAAACCAAAATAACTGTACTGTAGATAGTGTATCGCAACATAGGGACATCCATTAAACTCTGTAAAATCAACAAGCCCAAGTCTGTGATCGCTGTATTGGGAAATTCTTTGTAGTTAGGAGTAGTTGCCTTTCCATGGTTTAAGAGGAAACTGTCTTCAAGGTTTGACACCTCTTGGAACTGAGCGAGTCTTTGAACAGAGCACTCTGCCGAATTTCCCTTTTGAATCTTGGGTACATCTCATTAAAACAGATCACAAGTCCATTATTTATGTACAGTCTCTATCACTCCACGCTTAAAAACTTCCTCTTCTTGGCAGTGCGTACGTATGCATGGTGACGCCATTCAATATCTGCTGTAGCCTCATTCTCCAGGGTGCCAAGCTTGATCATGTACACTGATGGGAGAACATGTATTATTACAACACAGCGTATACAGTGTTTGTATAGTGTAATAATTACATCGCCAGTAAAATCTATACAGAAAAGAGAATAAGATCTATGTCTAGAACTTACACTTCATTTCAAATCTGGGTCCCACTTCGGACAACACAACATTCTTGTGGTCTGTTTTCTTATATGTATGGTGTCTGAAAATAAGAATATAAAGCTCAATAAACATGACATTTTTAATACACCTTATCAAATTCCAATATACTACATTACATTGTCGTTTTGCCATTAATGTCTCACCTGAATGAGATATAGTCATCACCATTGGCAAAGGTAATCACACGTCTGCTGTCATCTTTTGGTACTGGGAACAGGTACTTAAGGATATTTGATACCTGATGAAACGTCAAAAAAAGACAATAATCATGCCCATTTTACCTTCTCTGGCTTCATTTGTAGCTTTAAGGAATTTTGTATGGTTTATGTGACAACATGAATGTTATACTTAAAAGACCCACAGATCCTTAGATTTAAAGGTAAATAGTTTGAGAAATATTCTATCTGGATACTGTTTCACTGCAAGCTCACTTCACCAGGGGCATTCAGAAACTGCAGACCTCTGCCAAAGCCAAAAGACATCTTACAAAAATATTTCGTAGCCACGCCCCATGATTTGGATCCACTCCATAATGTTATAGCCGCTTGCCCATTGTTAGGCTAAAGCGGGGCGAATGAAAGCGTATGGAGTCTAAACGCATTCCTATTATCACGTCTGGTGCTTAATCGTGCCTCCACAGGGCTTCCTCAGGCCTACAGTCACCGAGTTTCTGGCCTCACCTTTACACTCTGGCCAACTTGTGCTTACTGGTGCTTGAGGCAGTTGGAAGGTGGGATTAAGCAACAAATCAGGCAAAGGCGATTCAGCGCCAAAACAAGTCAGATATTAGAGAAGTTTTATAATACATCCAGGCCCTCAGCCTGTCTGTAAAATGTACTGCTAAATTAACTTCTTAAACACCACATTGTACAAAGGAATAGTATCTACCTTCTAAAAGATGCTTTATTTTCATGTTAGCATAATATTCCACTGGGCAAAAAGACTTCGGATACTATGCTTGAACTTCCCTCGCTTGATCAGGGTATGACGTTTACATTGAGGTGGCATTGTGGGTGAGATTATGACGTTTACATTGAGGTGGCATTGTGGGCGAGATTTAGAAGGGACTATCCGCCTGATAATGGGAAGCAAAGGTTTTTTGATTTGGGCAGCGTCAAGCCTGGCCATTATCACCTGTAAGCTTTTAGTATATCGCCTTATCTCTTCCTGGCTCGATAGTGGGTTTGCGGCTAATGGGTTCTTTGTTGGCCCATGCTATATTAAAATTGTGCCATAGTTTTTGTCTAATAGTACTGACTAATAGACAA
This sequence comes from Alosa pseudoharengus, assembly GCF_046254945.1. Taxonomy (NCBI): domain Eukaryota; kingdom Metazoa; phylum Chordata; class Actinopteri; order Clupeiformes; family Clupeidae; genus Alosa; species Alosa pseudoharengus. The sequence continues at coordinate 27,283,141 of NW_027468848.1, forward strand.
ACTAAGCAGATCGAAAACAAACTCCTTGGCTGAAGTTAACAAAACAGGCAAGTTCTTTTGACCATAGACAGAGCACATTCAACATCTCTCACCCTTCTGCCAAGTCGTGAGGTAAAGTTGTGAAAGATGAGATGCGGGTAGGCCTCTGACATTGTGCCGATGTCTGGGACGTCATGTCTCATCACCACATTGTATAAAGTGAAGTATGCTGTTGGTCCGAATGGAAGGTGGCATACTACCAGTCCGTCTACAAAGTACATAATGGAGAGATCGTTATACAGATTTGTTCAAATTAACGCCTTCTTCTGAGGGGGTATGGCCTAAAAATGGCACTCCAACTCACCTGGCTGTCCTCTGGTCTCGTGAACTATGACGAGGTCAGTGACACTGTTGGCCTTGCAGGCATGGACCAGCGCCTTCACTTCATGGTTTCCTCTGTTCATGCGTTGTGCACCAGGAAACAGCAGCTTCACTTCCTTTAGTCAAAACCACATTACAGGACAATCAGCAGCTGACATTGTTATTCGCCTAAGGCAATAGGGGGCATGTAGGCTAGATAGAGACTCACTTTAGCAAACATCTTCAGCCTGGAACTAGGATCTCTAGATGTTGTGATCATGACCTTAGGGTCCTCCACACCAGCCCACTTGTACTCATCATCCATATGAGTACTGACACCTGTGAACATCACAGAACCAACAGAATAAGGAGCAGACCTAAAGGAAACATAGCAAACAAATAGAGTTTGCAATTTCCTTTACCTTCGCCGCCCTCATCATCGTACTCCAACAATTTCTGCAACTGCAAGGCCTCTTTGCGCACTTCAGTTGGAATTAGTTTATTCTCTGTTGAGAAAAAGGACAAGAACAGGTCACAAATTCAGTGATTACAAGATCTTGCATGAATCCTTCACTGTACTGAAAATATTGTTGATCACTTAACATTAACAGCAGCAATAACAACCAAATCTATCTTCATAGTCATCATATGCAAACATATTCATAAAGCAGAACTGACTACATGTCATGAATACACCAAGCTAAAATACATAACATCTTATCGGTGTGTTTACCATCAAGAGAGGTTTTAAGCTTCTGTTTCTTCTCCTCAATGGTGCGCAGTCTGTCCTCTTGCGCCTTCCTGTACAGATATTCCCGTCTTAATCTTACCTCTCTCCGCAACTAGAATGGAGCAACAACATACATGAGGTTACTATTCCAATAATCCAGCAGCAGATAACATTACAATATAATTGTATTTTAAATAAATGTTTCAGTGTTTCATGCTTCTTGTTTTTATGTTGATCCTTTTTGTCCGTGAATGTCATGATTCTACAATACAATTTCTATAATTATTGATTCTACCTATTGATGTGGACATCCATCACAACAGAACACAACAGAAAAGTGAGGAGATATGAGAAGTACTTTCAGTAGACTAGACCTTAGCAAAGCATGTTTATTATCCTCCACCTGAAATAACGCATGCCTTACCTGAAAATACAGTACTCTGTATTTGCATTTGCAGTAACGCTATCACACTCCAACATAAAGACACATTGAAGCCATGCTGATTGTGTCTTCCCCACAGACAGACACATAGTTGCTGTTCTAGTTATGCTAGCTCACAACTATGGTGTACCGTTCCAGTGCAACAGATGGTATTGTCTCCCACATCAGAAAACATATCAATGTTAACATACCGACATTACCTCGCATATAAAGGCATGTGTTTATTTTGCTCAAACATCACCTGAGAAAATTTTGATTAAGTGGGTAACGTTAGCTAACTAGCATGCTAACCTACAAGGTACGGTTTCTAGTTAAATTAGCACATACATTAAAAGTGAACACATTTCACCGTTTTCTTGCCTTATTTCCAATGGTACGTTCTATGGCATGATTACTAAATAATGAGAAATTGTTTATGAAGAAACTTACCATTTTGGCGTTGACTGTGTCGCCTGCCTACTCTTCTTCACATGTGCAGCATACGCGTCACCTGAATAACAGAGATTGTCATTGGATAACACTAACAGCCAATGAAATTACGCATACGAAACCAGCCACAGGTTACAAACATTCAAAATAAAAGTCTCTAAACAAATTAAAAGTCACACAATTCGCAAAGTTCACAATTTCCGGGGTCTCGTGTCTTAATGTGTGTCGTGCATTTGAAAAGTTTCAGAAGAGCCGGCGGACTGTAGGCATAATGGCCAGTATTTCTGATACACAGCAGGCTCGGTTATTTAAAATACCAGTAGGCCTACATAGCCTATCCTATTAAAAACATTTTTTGTCATTTTGTATAATGGGCCTTAAATTATGTTATTTGTTGACGTCTATGTGTATAGGCTACATGACGGCATGTGATGCAAAAGTTTGAAAGAGAGAGCTTTTGTTGCTCTCTCTGGATGATTGTCTGCCAGCCCTAGATGATTGGCCTATAGTTGTTTTGCCTAGTTGACATGGTTAAGGTCATTTAGTTTGCATGACAATGTGTATTGAAATATATATGTTACATTGTTAATCGGTGAAAAGCTGTCAATATTACTATGTCGAAATGCAAAATACCTTCTTTATAGCCATGGTTGTTGAAGGCCTAGCTATTTAATATTTTATTTTACAACTTGAATGTTGCAGGCTATCTTAATATTCCTAATTTTTTTGTATTTTTTGCCCATTAGCCCTGACTAAGGTATACTGCAGAAGATACACTGATTTGGCTACTCAAATTGGGTAGGCTTCCTATCTGGCCATTTATTAATATTATGTGTCTTTTCCTTTATGGTCTAGCTTTGCTGCAGGCAAATATGGGGGCCAGCATCAACCCCCCCATTCCGTCTCCATCAGTCTAAAATGGATAGATATTCTTCTAATAATTCCGCAATAAAACCCCAGTGTAAAAAGGGAAAGGCCTATAGATTTTTGGAGAAAGATAATAAATTGTAATTAGGGCTGACATGAGGCCATCATTCTTTTTTTTTTTAATTAGTGGTTTGCCATTTCCTCTCACTTCAACTTCCTACAACTTAAAGAAGCTGTGAGAGGATGTTTTTTGTCTTTTCGTCAGCGAAAGTATGTGTGAAATGCACTCATATAACTTTGTACTCATATTTGTGCTTATTCTGACAGGTAAATTCTCTACATTTCACATTTTCTTCTTAGATACATATTTCTTAAAGAATGCTTAGAGCTACTACATTGGGAGTAATACAAATTGTATGACTATAAAGCCAACTGTAATTGATTACATGTGGATACAGGTATCAATAGATGTTATTAATTGTAGAAGATTTTATATGAGCTACAGATAGTTCTTTCGATAACTCGATCTTTTCTAACATAAGATAAGGCATACGAGAATGTACTTGCACTATTGCTCTTTATAACATTTGATCCATGCTGATATGTATATGACCATACATCAACTGCAAAAAGATATCATAGATGTTGTTCTGAAGTGAATTAAATTAATTTTGCATGTCGATATGTTGATAAGACATACAATCAACTTGTCTATGAACCAAAAAGGAAATTAAATATTTCTATACAGTATACTATGCATTTGAGACAATGTAAAATAGTGCAAGTATTGACCCTTAAACAGTTGAATATTTTTTAATGACTGATTCACGCAATTTAAGGACCATCATGTTATTTCATCATCACAGTATAATTTTTTTTTAACATTCATTCAATTTTTACATCCCTCAGAGTCTGACATATGTAACTCATGGGAGGACCAGACTTTAGTCTGTCGTTATGGTCAAGAGTATGCAAGCTTGGAGAGGGTCTGGTGCAAGAAAGAGTCTGAGAAGTGCTGTACAGGCTTTGCTTTCGGTAAGAAAATAAGGTCTATTGACAATGGAAGCGTGGAAATAACTGACGACATGGCGACTGCTTTCACAGTCACCGTGCAAAAACTGAGTCAAGGAGATGGGGTGTACTGGTGTGGCCTGGTGTTTAAGAATCAAACCATCATCAAGCTGGCAGAGAAATACTTTCCAAATGGTGAGAGCCTGTTTGTTGTCTTGTCTATTATTTTTAGACTCCATGAGAAAAAAACTGACAGGAACTGCTTGTGCTTAACAAGTTTTGGTTTCCTTATACTAATGGTGCCAGGAATAGACAAGCTGCCGTTTAACATTTCTTTACATTTGTTATCATCTGATATGCTTCAGTATCCTTTCAATATATAACAAAATAAACAAATACTGTGACCAAAATCTTGGTTGCCAAACATGGAATTTTACTATTGCCTCTCTGACAGACTCTTCATTTTATGTGTGGAGCTTCATACGCTGGATTCTCTTCCCCTTTCTGCCACTGTCATCCCTCAGTATATGTATGCTCAAACGCAGTATGTATTCGCCAAGTATACCATGTAATATATATGTAATATCTATACCTAAATCAGGAGAACAGTGAAAACACATTTTCATGTTTACCCTCATTTCCCCACTTAGGAACAGTCAAGACTGAAAAGGTATGTTGGTTGAATGTTCTTCAAAGAACAGAGAATCAATTTGTCCACATTTTATTTTGATTATCAGCACTTAACCTCTCTTTTAGGTGGCAGATGGCACATACAGTGAAATCCCCTTGCGTGCCAGAGGCGCAGATCGTGAAGCTGACAACACAGTTATTGAGGAGTGATGGCAGAGGCAGAGTGGTGCTTTAATATCTCCGTCTTGTCATAATGTTGCATCTCTGTTTCAGAGACTTGTGCTACAATGTTAACTGTGCTGTTAGCTGTGTTTAGACACATCAGGAAATGTAAAACATTATAAAGAAAATGATAAAATGTACTTAATTTCTAAAGTTAATTGATAACTTTCATTAACTTGTGTTAGCTTTTTCAGACTCTGGTATAAAAATGCTTGTGGAATATTTATCAGTCTTTAACACAATATACAACAAACACCGTTTTGACTGTAAAAAAATGTGCTGGCGTTTATTTCACAAGTGCATACACATGTACTGATGACCGATTTTCTTGATATTGAATAAACATTAATTTAGGCTTAAATTCCAAGGATTTGCCCCGTCTCTGTTGTGAATATAGGACACACAGAGGAGGATAGTGCATTAATTCTTCCAAATGGACATTTAGTGGCGTTCAGAGGAAATGGTACAAATGCTTACTGTCATTTAGGTTGATGCATAGCTTCAAAACAGAGGAAATGAGAGTAGGTCAAAGTACTTGAGACTACTGCCATCTGTTGGTGTTCTAAAAGAGTTGAGGTCTATTGTGAAGAGCTGAGATGGTTGTCTTCATAAGCCAGCCATGTGCTTGCTGTTAACAAGTGCGTCTCTCGTCACTGTATTTGTTGGGGGCAACACGACATACATGACAATTAGGCATGCAACGGAGTCACCATTTTTTGGAGGACAACTTGGGACACCAATAATGTCTACATTTCAGTCACACACAGAACGGAACACAGGTAAAAAAAAAAGACAAAGAGACATGAAGCGGACAGTTCATGAGTACACAGCCCCGTGGGCACAGGTGATGCGGTTTCATGGCGAAAGACTCACTCGGTATGTAGTATATGTATAACAGTTTGACCAAGATGGAGATCCTTGAGGCCATCCTTGAGTTTAAGAGTCTGAGTGGTACAACCCCTGCTGCTCCTTTGCAGTCAAAGCACACACAGCCTGCACTGCCCACACAGGTCAGTCACAAAAGAGATCCGTAGTGATAGATTTGGTTTATGCAATCTCTTGGCAAGAGACAATGGTGCATAAACACAACAAGAAAAGCACATATCAGAAATACCTGACAAAAATATGTGATACAAATCTAACTTGCGCTTTTGTCAGGGTACACTACAAGTTGAAGTTAGCTAGAGTTAAGGAACATATTTTTCCCTATTCCCAAACTACTGTATGGAGTAAGATAGAAGGATAACTTTGTATACAAAATGAAACCATCCACAACATACCCTGTGGTGGTATTTCAACAACCAGAGCTGACTTCTACCAAGTCTTTACCTGAAGGCTACAGTAGACTGCCAAATCGATTGGCTCTTTAAAATAAAAACAAAATAACTTTCAAATGTACAGTATTCTTGCTTTATTGTCTAATTATAATTTAAAAGTCTGTATGTAAATTCAGTAGCCTAATTATCCTACTATACCCATAATTTCCATTGGCCAGTAAGTACAATGGCATCTAACAAGTCGGACCTGTATTCACTGAAAAATGTAAGCCGCCAAATTTCATGAAGTTGTTCAACAGACTGACTTAAGACCACAAGGTGTCGTGTGAAATACTGCTATAACACAATAACAATTCATTAACTTTACATGATAATATATATTACAATAAGACCACTTCAAAATGGAGAAAGCCTGAACATGCATTTTTTGCTGTGATTTTCTTAAAGGCATTATTCAAACAGGCTGCATACTACTGTTTACCATCTAATGTCAGAGAAAAAAAATCAATATGGAGTCATATCATCGCTTTACAACAAATAAACACATAGCCAGGAAAAAATGGACAACTCTTACATTCATACAAAATGCATATCTACACTAACAGCAAAACAAGAAAAATATATAAGGCAATTAGCATTAGGCATGCATTACAGCACAGCCTACAACAACAAGACCAAATTTAAAGATGGAGTGGTGTGTCTTAAAGTGGGAAGAGTACCAGCATAGAAAACTCAGCAATTCCGGTTTCTAGTATAAAAAAAAGTAGCCAGGATAGTTAGCCAGGATAAAACATAGTATCTTTCAGTAGCATCTGTACTTATTGCAATCTGTACCCGAGTAGGGAGCTGGGAGTCTCATCTGCACTTTGTTGTGGCTCAGTGGCATTGGTAGAGCCACCGTACAAGACAGACCAGTGCTGTGCCACAGATCTCAAGATGGAGGGGGGAGGCAGTCCCCCCTCCCCCTCTGTCGTGGATTGGATGACCCAAACGTGGTGCAATCTCCTAATCATCTCACCATAGTGGATGGGCTTCTACAGCTCCTCATAGTCGCCCTCATCTCTCTTCGTGGACTCCTCGCCTCCTGCCAAGAAGGACTCCAGGTCGTCCAAGTTGCCGCTTTTCTTGGGCCGAGACTTTTTCTTCTTCTTGTCTTTCTCGTCTCCTGTTCCGGCTTCATCTTTCTCTTTCTTCTTGTGCTTCTGCTTCTTCTTGCTGGATTTATCCTCCTCCTGAAATGAAACCAGAACACGGTCTGAAATATATGACTGGCAACGTGAACCCACACACACCCACACACACACACACACACACACACACACACACACCGACAACGTTCACCCACACCCACACACACTGACAATGTCAACATCTGACTCTAATAACTGCTAGGTGATGCAAAAAACTGAGTCATGATAATGATGCCTTTGTCACGTGAATATAACTGACCTCTTTGCTTTTCTTCTTCTTTTTCTTCTTCTCTTTGGTGGAATGCTTTCTTTCTTTCACTGAAAGAAATGATCCAACCATCAGATATGAGGAGAAGATATAAATTGGCGAGTGAAACATGTATAGAAAAATACCAGACATGGTCATTATTGGGTAAGAAGTTAAAAGAGGACTTGCCATCTTGCTCATCACTGCTGTCTTTGGTTTTGGTTGCTTTTTCCACAAATCCTAAACCAAAGAGGTCATTCTCGTTCTTGGTTTTGAAAGACAGCGCTGTGGGTTTCATGGGCTCAGGCATTTTAGAGGGAATGAAATCATCATCGGAAAGTTCAGAGAGGTCATTCCTGACGGAAAATGACTCCTGTGAAGAAGCCAAAGAACCACAATGTTGGACAGAAACAAAGAGTGTAGGACACATTTGTTTTGAGCATAGTATTTTGACCCGCAATTTATGGCACACAAAAAGTAAAGAAATTTTGCCTTGTGGCCACACTTCCATCTTGTGTTCACATGCAGTATTTACCGGTATGTGGATGTCAATGTGTTAATAAACATGACCACAACCTGTGATCTGAGGTCATATTGAGGGCATAACATTAAATATAGAAATGATGGATATTTTGTAAACAAACCTCTATACTGTATTACCTATCTAAAATGCCAGCCAGGCTGAATTCTTCCCAATACAGATACGATATCCAGACATTGATAGTATACTACTGAGTTATTATTAACAGCACAAAGAGCTAATGGTTGTACATTTCAGTATTGTCTTTCATAAAAACAAAATAAGCCACCAATAAGGCTAGCAAGTTTACATATCTACACATGAACCTCTGCAAATGCAAAAATTTGATCAGAACTGCCAACACAAACATAAAACTGTTTTAAGTCTCCATTTCTGATCTCAGCTCACCTTCGCTGCTTTCTGTGTGTCAGACTCCTCGCTTTCAAAGTCCGGATCATCCATGACATAGGACAGCATCTGTTTGGCCACAGGAGCGTCCCCGTCTGTGTCTGAGGACTCGGCCAGAGCGTACGCTTCTTTCTCCACCCTCCTCTTGCTCTGATTGGCTGGCTGCGCCAACGCTGCTGTGGAGGATGGCATAAGGATTGCCGGCTCGGGGGCCTGACTATCCATCTCAATCTGCTCAGCGTGGGTGGCGATGGTAGGCATCGCCTCCGGAGCTGTGCTCTGGCTGTGCAGAATCAGCGAACTCAAGTCCTCTCTATTAGGAAGGAGAGGGAAGCATCGTTGATTTAAAGGAAAAAAAATAAGCAAACTACAAGCTGATCACGTTCATTAATTTGAACGGTTCTCAGTGTTTCCTCTATGTTGATTTGGTAGTGGCGGCCCCCCACGGTTTAATTTTCTTCCCCCATGGTATCAGAAATGGGGCAGACGTACAGTACACTAGTCGCAGTTGCCTTTTCAAAATTCATTGTGCAGACCTGTTGTAGATTCTCCAAATATACAGCTCAATCACAACTGAAAATAATGCCTCATTGTGTGTGAATAGAATACATATAATTGTTTGTGTTGCAGCGAAGTGTCAATTGTCAGTTCCGTGGGACGGGGGGACGGGGGACAGGTTCGGACAGGCCTGCCCCCACTGCTTAAAAAAATCCTAGAGGAAACACTGGGTTCTGACTTTTAAATATGGCACTTACAGGGGATTTTGGAGCTCTGGTTCCAGATCCTCGTCCAAAGCAACGGTGACTTTGGGCTGCGATTCGTCCTCGTCACTAGATAATGTGAGGTCTTTGCTAGGGATTGAAACGCTTGGGAGTGGGAGTGAAGCCTCCTTGTCATCAAGGTCGAGGTCGTCCTGAAACTCCGCCACCATTGGGTTTCCCCCTTGGCCTTCTCCATCACTTTAGCAGGGATGAATAAAAACAACATCATTTACATGGTCAACCTGGAAGTTCCCATATTTTTAATTGAATATATGCCACAGCTCTTAGCTATGCACAAGCAAAAAACTACATTTGGTAAAATGGTGGTGCACCGCTATGTGTAATGCAATTGCCATTTGCTAAAGTGAATTGACACTAATGATTGCTGAAGCCTAAAAGTAACTCATTATCATTATCATCACTCAAAATCATTACTATAAGAACTTTGGTCAAAACATGCATGCAAAACATGCATAAAAAAACACAAAACACAGACACCCATATCAAGGGTGAATATATTTAAATTAGTACTTTTAGTTAGTCAAATTCAGCAGTGTCATTCATCAGATATATAGTGAATCCATAGTGCTCCATACCTGTCACTGTCCAGTGGAGCCGAGGGTGGGGGAGCCACGCTGGCTTTGGGTGGGACGCTTTCCTCCAGAAAGCTCCGGTCCAGCCCCTCATCTGGCACAAAGTCATCCACATTATGAACCTTCTCTGGACACACTGGAGCAGGAGGCTCTGAAGACAGGAAGACAGTAAAATTACCGCCCACTTCTGGATTCTGATGTATATTCCCATCTCATACGTTTTTTTACAAAGGTTAAATATCAGACAATCAAAAGAAACGTGTCAGGAGTGCATACACTTTAAGGGCATATACTGTTAAAATAGTTCACCTGTGTTGAAAAGTCAGGCAAGCAGTCCTAAATCTGACATGGATGTTGGTTTTTGGGTAGAAATATAGGATCAGGCTTTAAGAAAGGGTAGGCAACATTTTAAGACTGAAAAGAGGACACATCCAGTTGTGAAGCTAATCATTTCAACATGAGTCATTTCACAAACCTCTCCTTTTAAAGTATTGCCGGTACAATGGCTTCCATTGATCAGGAGTCTGCTGACAGTACTTCTCAGAGGCAAAAAGAAGGCAAACCTCCCCTGGGTAAAAACATCTGACTCAAAACTACAAGTAGCTTATCCCCCTCTCTGCAAGTTCCACATTGCTGCCAAGCGGACCGTGAAGACTATTGTCAGCACTTTGAAGTTTTTGTGCCTGTCTGTGCAAGGGAACCAAATCCTCTCTGCACGTCCTAGCAGAGCAAACGAGATTTTACACTCTGCAATCCACAAAACTTGACCCGTCACATTTCTTGCAAATACAAAAAAACTATCTAAAACTACTTGGCTGGCTTCCATTAAAAGTGATATCAAAGTATAACAAAGCTACATCAAAGTGCAGCATGTACTGCTCCCTGTGCACTGTTACTTCAGGTTACCAGGTGCTGGTGGGTGCAGGAGCATGGGAATCAAAAAGTCAAAGTAGTCACCGCACACTGGAATACTTATTTTATTAAGAGCCAACAACACGTCTTCACGGGGACCAGAATTGATGAGGCAAACAAGGGAAATGTGTTGTTCCCTGAAAATAAATCAGTTAAGTATTCCAGTGTGTGGTGGTGAGTGACTGTTTTGACTTGTTGATTTACATATCAAAGTGCATTCACACTGTTGGCAGTTTGGGAACTAATCAGGAATGGCCGGAGGTGGACCACCCCGGCTTCAAAAAAGTTCTACCATGCATTCCTACTGTCTGTGCACTTAACACTAACTGGCTGACCTACCTGGTTGAACAGTTGTGCTAAGATTAGCTGGTTTACTAAATGGTTGGAACAAATCACTGGCAGAGCAAATCACTTTTATTTTCTGAACCTTGGATGTCCACCTCTGGGAATGGCAGTCAACTGGCTCACCTGGCTTGGCAGCAGGGGGTTCCGGGGCGGGGGACGATCCAAACAGCCGGGATATGATGCCACGCTTCTGGGGTGGGGCGGCCATGGGTGCGGCAGGTGCTGTGGAGGAGGAGGAGGAGGAGGAAGGGGAGGGGGCGGGCGCTGGCCGCTCAGGAGAATGGAGGTCGGCCGGAGGAGGTGGTGACGCCGCTGCGCTGGAGGGCTCGGGTGGGGAGGACGGAGAGGAGGTCGGCTGCGCCTGGGCCGGGAGGGGGGGCTGCGGAGTGCCGGGGCTGGAGCTGTCCGTGGAGTCCCTGCTGGGGGGGACGACGGGGGACTGGGACCCTGAGGACGGGCTCTGTCCATTGGCACGGCCAGGGGAGCTGTACCCTTTACCGCGAGAGTCCATCATCTCCAGGAAGCTGCCAATCCACAGCACAGACAACATAAACAAGTTGCCATCCGTAAAAAGACCACTCTGCTGAGCTTTTATACATTAAAATGCAGACATTTCACATCATTGTCTTTACCAAAGTTCAGAGCTTTTAATCTATAACGAACCGAAGCAGAGAGAAAGAGAAAAAAACAGCACAACACATGAAGGTGGATTATTACATCTCGTAGTTCTGGTCCTCCGTCTCCTGCTGCACACACAGCTCCTCCAGCGTAGCGTCAATGTCCAGCTGATTGGTCTCGAGCTGCCGCAACAAAGTCTCCCTCTGCACAGACCAGAGCACGGCAGCAGCGGTAAGAACAATCAAGTGACTGTGCCCCGAGGCAGCCTCTCACTCCTGCACAGCCTCCGTCAACAGCTACCAGCGCGAGAAAGCCTGCGGCTCTAGACTAGCATATTAAATAACCAGCCGACACATAAGGAGGCCACTGATAGACTCGCTAGTGGTTTCATCTTCTCAGCACGTGGTTCTATACACACACACACACACACACACACACACACACACACACACACACACACACACACACGCCAATGTCTTGACTGGCTCTAGGTTTACTGCAGGATAATCTATCACCTGTGTTGTTTTCCACTCCAACCAAATCAATAATGAAGGACATCTTTGGAAAGCACTGGTCCTGACACAGCTCAAGTGACTGTAATGGAGTATAGGTTCCACAAACATGTCGTTCACAAATATAATCTAAAATACAACAAATTAGGTTTGGGCATGAGTCTTGTCACATATGCAGAATGGAATGCTGGGAGGGTTTACCTGTAGTTGTAAGAAAGGAATGTTGAAAAATCTGTGTAGATATTTGAGGCCAAATCCATTCTTCATGGAGGACTCGGCGTAGTGAATGTAAGATGAGCCCAGTGGCCTGTGAAAAGACAAGAGCACACACAAAACTTACTCCACGCTTTGGTTAGCTTATAGCCTCGCCACCGAATTATCCATACCCTTACCTGTTAAGGTCCGCTATGAAATTGCGGATGTCGTCCGGCAGAATGACGCGGTGTTCACCCATGTCACGGTGGTTGCCGAGGACGCACACCGGCACGTGGTTGGGCACTTTCGGTAGCTCTCGTAAAATGTAGTTGTACGTCCTGCAAAGAGTAGATGTGGTGTAATTCTTATTACAATTTACTCAACTGACAGGACTTGTGTGTTCACATACAGACGTGTTATTACCATTGTTTGGTGATGTCAAACATCATGATCACACCATTGCAGTTCTTGTAAACATCCAGAAATTCTGCGTCCAAAGCCACTTCTTTGTCTGATTGCTACAGTGATAGAACAATCAATAGAGCAACAAACAAAAATTAATAACTAAGGATGTTATTGGTGCCGGTATACTTCAGCTGACAATACACAGGCTTTAAGAATACTTGCCTCTTGTGGTTCATTGTCTAATTTCAGGTTATCACCTTTCTTTTTTCCTTTTCCTGTGATATTTAAAACAAAATAAAAAGGCAAGTATGCATCTCAGGTCAAAATGGCAAAAGTCATTCCAAATCTCAAGCATGTTAATACACACATATGGGGCAAATCTTTTATAAAACCTTAGCATAACTTCAAGAATATTTCACTTATTACTTTTAAATAGGTTAAAAGAGTATCGGAGAAATGCAGGAATAATGCATAGACATAAAACATGTTAGTGCCACCAAATTGCACTGAGAGAAATTTAACTTAGAATACATATATATTCTGTTCACACAATGGACAGCAAAATAGTTATGCCTTTCATTTGGCACTGGTAAAACTCATGACATTATAAGGTGCAATTAGACAGGTGCTTAGCCATTCATGTTTACTGCTTCAATGCAGCATCAGATGACACTGCATATTATAACCACGGCCATTAATATGTATTAGAAAAGCATATGCTCTGTGGCTTTGGAAGTGGAACATCCACGAGGGATATCACGGACACAGTGAAAAGTCCTAAAATATGAAAGACTCAACAAAAATTTCAATAGTGTGAGGGTGAATCCAATTTGAGCATCTGAGGACAGCACATTAGGCTAAAAGCAAAGACAGATGCCAAACACAACACATGAGCACTGTGTGGAGGCTATTTTAAATTATGTTGTGTTCAAACAGAAAATCTGTCTGTACTTTAGCTGTGCCACGTCTGTGAACAGGCCAGGGTATAGTAGCAGTGAGATAGCACAGGCAGCACTTAGCATTAAGACGCACCACACTGAACACAGTTAGCTCACACTCAAACCTCTACAGGCTACGATCACTCTCACCTACACCTTCAGGAAGAGGATATTTTTGGCCTTGATGAGTTAAGCGTTTGGGCAAAGGAAGAGAAAAACTCAATTGTTAACAGTACAGATTATGCTTACACATCTATACAGCAGCTTCAGATCAGAGTCAGAGGTAAATAACATGGTCATGAGCAACTCAACACAATGGGCCCTAATTTAAATGGTGGGCAAAGTCTAACCAAAGCTACTTCAATAACAAGGCTAAATCTATTTGCTAATTCAATATCCTATGCAAGATCAGTGGGTCAGCTCAATGCTCCCAAACACCTCACAACAGCTTTAGCTCATGCAGGAGACACTTTGCTCATTGATAAGACTGTGCACTTTTCTAGTCATTTAAATTGGGGCTCACTGTCTTCTAATGGGCATCAGCTTGTCTGTAATAAATTCCCATGACTGACAATACATTTTAGAAACAGTTGGCAACACTGTTAAGGAAAGAAACGGTCTTTCCTTCTCTCTAAGGGAATTTCTCCCTTACAAACTCACCTTTATCCACCACATCCCACACTTCCACCTTGACCACGTCATCAGTTGCTACGGATAAGAGAATTGGGGACAATCAAAGAAATTAAACTATCTTTATACAAGTTATTGTGTTGCATTGAATTTGTCAGTATTAGTTTCCCCCGAAGGAGTTGGAATTCCATGGATTCCTTTGACTACTAATTCTACAGTCACATGCACTAGACTAGGGGATGACATTGGCTTAGAAAAAAAACATAACAAACAAAGAACAGCCTACTTACTTTTCTAATGAAACAGTATAATTCTAATGAAAAGGGACTCACAATTGAATAAACCAACTGAAATACTGATAATAATCAACTAGACTACTTGATCTAAACTGCTTAACTTTGAAAGAGGGGTGTGTGTAGCTTTTCTATTAATGCAGATATATTTCTTATAGATATTTGTCATATCTATAGTAGGTCAGCAATATTTAAGCAAACTCACAAAAGCCTACATTTGTACCATTACAGATCTAGAATCAGTCCTATTTCTATAGAGGACACCAACATACTAGTGATCATTTTGTTGAAATGAATTTACCTTGGTTGGCACCTAAATTGGATATAATTTGATAAATGAATGAAAAGGCATGGTTCAAATTAAAAAATGAATCAAAACAAATTCAAAACAACAACAAACAATAAACATGACAAACATCACAAACACAGACCACAGACAAATTACACTATATATGCCTTTCCTTTGAAACCTTTGAAAGGAAGAAGTATGCAGAACCGGTAGCAGAAGTAAGCGAATGTGGCTGGCAAGCACACACAATACCAGTAGAGATACCAGTAGAGATAGGTCTTAGAGGCTTTGTAGCAAAGTCAGCCACAACAATTTTGTTGGATTTTGTTGTTTTCTAGGACAGTCACTGAAAGGAGCTGCAAAAGAGTTATCTAAAGCCAGTGGCTATGGCTGAGGACCACACAGACTACTTGGGGTCATGCTGTAACCTGAATTGACTAAGTTACTAACTTGTTTCTTTGTTTCTGGAGTAGTATTTGTCAGTGGCCGCATCAAGGGTTTGCTTTTTGTCTGGTTAATGTTGCGGATCGGATCATAAATGGCCACAGCAATGAAGAAGAATGACCAAAGTAATTGTTTGTATTTGTTGGTATTTGCTGGTAGAGAACTGATCACGAGTACGGAGGGGTGTGGGTCTGAGATGCCAGACACCACTGCTCAGCCTTCTAGAGGTGTCGTAGGTCTAATTCAATGTAACACTGACGAAGGCAGGTGCCTGCTTGATGACCCAAGTAAAATGTGCATGAAGGCTGCTCTGTTCAATATTGTTTTCTGTACACTAAGGTTGCTTTGATGCTGATTTTGTGGTTTTGTTTCTTTGGTTGGGTATGCAGGCTACTGGCAGCTCATGTTGTACAGTGAAGAAGGATTTTGAGACTGCTGCCAACCAATTGTGCATTGTTATTGTATCCTGCATCAAGTTGTGTAGGCTTGGCAGTCGATTGGGATATGGGGTAACTGGGAAATCCTCTACCTATAGCAAAAGGAATTAAACACGTCTCCTGTGCATATCTGATATTACTATTCAAAATGCATTAAAAAAATAATTTTCATATATAAAAGCATTCAAACAGGATGAAAACCTAACCAGCCTACTTCATTATCATGCCAGCCACCAGGCCCACTTACTTTTGTAACTCCAGTGGATGCTAGTGACCTGGATCTCCTGAGTGGGGATGTACTCCTCCACAAACTTCTGTCCCTGAAGTCGTTGCCACAAGGTGCTCTTGCCAGTGTTTCTGTCTCCACGAATAACAATTTTCACTTGAAAGGGAGGACAGAAAAATGTGGTATGAAATACATGGAATGACCATATGAATTTTCCTCCTGCATACTTAACTATGCAGATTCATGATAATCTGCATTAATAACGAAATCAAACAGCACACTTCAACAATGGAGCTGGAGAGCGGAGGTACTCACTGTTGTACTGAACACCCTTTGCAAAGCGCCTTTGTAAGCTTTGGTTCATTGACTGAAGACCTGCCGGGATGTTCTTGTCTTTTGGTGGCACAGGCTCGGAGCCAACCAACTTCTTCAGTGCAGAAAACATTTTGATGGAGGACTAACTGAAGAACACTTTGGTATTGTGAAAATAGGGTTTGTTTGGTTATCAACAAATGACTGTCACTGTGTAAAACATTGTGAATCAGTACATTTCCCCACAGCAAAATTGGAGTGACAAAACGTAGTGCTCCATAGTGTAATCTTTGTTTTGGATGTTAGGCATGTAGATGGTCATATCATTGAACTTGAAGTCAACTGTCTTCTGCGTTCCAAATCATGTTTGTGTATCTGCTTTCATTAGTAATGCCCTGCAGAAAGACCACAAAAGATTGTCCAGTCAATTCAATGACTGCCATAACGGTGCAATGTTTCAATACTTCTCAACGGTGCAATGTTTTCAATACTACTTTTCACAGAAAAGTACAGAAGCAATGTTCGAACATGTATTCTTTCGAAAAAATATAGCTACCGTTCTGGTGTAGTATTGAGATAACGTCCAAGAGCACCTGACTAATTAACAGGCAGAGTTGACCAGGCTGAATATGAATGGGTTGTCAGCTAGCTAGTGTAGCCTGCAATCAAATGGCACAACATTCCTTATCTACCCAATGGCACAATGGACAGAATGAACACATGCAGAGCTACTTGGTTTGCAACATTCCTGCTTCCGTCGACATGTGATGTTATAAGGAGAAACACTATAGCAGCTACCTTGCACGCTAATGATATAGAGGAACTCTATAATCAGCTGTAACGTTAGCTAGCTAGTTATTTCACAGCAAAACCAAAGTAACAGATTAAGATTCAGGTATCTACCCTGATCATTACTTACAGCAATGCACCACAGCAAAGCATTAGCGTGAGTATTAGTCCATTCCAATAAGTTTAATCTTGACCTCGATTTTTCATCATTCCTCAACATCAGCAACCATTTTTCTCTCTTCCTGGGTTCGTGCTATTTACTGCAGAGCGCACGCACCCGGAAGACTGCTGCCTCTAGTGTTTGCTAGAAGTCGACAACGTTTTTATTTTTTTTTTTTATTTATTTTTTTTGTGTATATTATCTTATCTGATTATTTATGTAATAGGTTACAATAATATTTGTTAAGAATGATGATATAATATAAATGTAATGTTCAAAAAAGTGAAACAAGTTGAGCATGCTTTTCACATCCAGACTGAAAGGTGGCAGTGCAGGTCATAGGCCCGACATGATACGTCTTCGCGAAACTCGAATTAAATTTAGACGAAGAAGAATCCGTGTAAACATGGCATCCTACGGTCGTGTCGGGAGATTGTGGAATATTTCTGCGTTAATAGCAAGACCGTGAGTTGAATTTGAATGGAGTATTATCAGGGGGTTTATTTAATAAGCCTTTGCAATGTCATTCATGTAATCAGTTTGTTTATGATTATCTAACTGCTTCGGTCGTGGGTGCGCGTTTCATAATCCAGTGTGAGCTAGGTCTGACGCAGATTTGTCCTCAACTTTGACTTTCTTAAAACCAGCTTGTGTTAATGCCATAGCTAGAAAGTGGGAAATGCCAGTTTCGTCATATGTATGGTGCGATGCGTGTTATGCGTACTGTGTAAAGATTATATGTTATGATTAGCTAACTGGCTAGTTTAATTTCCCTTTATGTATTGCTGGAGCCCCCGGGTACAGTGTTGTCGCTGACATAATCTCCCCGTTCAAGGCAAAAGTTTCAACATAACAGAATCATGAATATTTTTACAGGCACGTTCGTAATTATGTTGCTGTACTGGAGAGACCTTCCGGCCAAAAGGCAATTACGAGAGGACTACCATTGCCATCAGTTACTAATCATGTATTTGGTGAGCGGTTTTCCCCTTCTGTCACAGTCCTATCAGATCAAGAAGCATCACCCGATTAACACTTAACGTTTCTTTGTTTGCTTTTTATCCAGTGAGAAACATGTTCATACAGACCCAAGACACTCCAAACCCAAATAGTCTGAAGTTCCTGCCTGGTCGCGTGGTGCTGGAGTCGGGAACGATTGATTTTGCTGGGCCTCGTGATGCATATTGTTCTCCACTGGCCAGGTGCTCAGCTCTTCTTTATTCTTTTTTTACAGGCTAGTTTATGTCGCTTATTGCATTGCCATATAGACATACAGTATAGTCATGATTGAAATTCACTCATCACTGATTGTGATTGACTATAACATTTGTATTTTACAGGCATTTGTTTAGAATTGATGGTGTAAAAAGCGTTTTCCTGGGTCCTGATTTCATAACAATTACTAGGGTATGAACTTGTATGCAGTTACAGTGTAAAATACTTGAATGCAATACAGCATAAGTAGCATTAGCCTAGATCTACTGGAATGACTGAATGACCATTTCCATACATCAGGCTGATGAGACCATGGAGTGGAAAGTAATCAAGCCTGATGTCTTTGCAACAATCATGGACTTCTTTACCACTGGACTTCCAGTGCTGAATGAGGATGCTTCACCACAAGCAGATACAGGTTTGGTTTTTTTTTCCCTCCCATTAGATTTCAAATAAATAAAGCTAGTAGATTGACTGAAGACATCTTGAATAAACAGGTCTTGCACAAATGTCACTGTTGGAGATACACTGTTCCTTCTCAAACAGCTCCATCAGATGATGACGATGAGGTGGTTGCAATGATAAAAGAACTTCTAGACACTCGCATTAGGTAGGTTGAAAATAGTCACATCATCGCAATGCACTAACATGAGTGTGAATCTAAAGATCTAAAGGCAACTGTTTTAAACCACCCATGCTCGGTGTTTGTTTAGATAAGATGACCAAACTAAGTCTGCCTATCTATAAGGGCTTTCAGATATAACCTCCGGAGTATATGTGGAGGTTTGTCAAACGGAGGTTCTACCCTTCTGATGATTCCGATATGATGCTAACTTGCGGACCTATGTCCCACAGGCCGACAGTGCAGGAGGATGGTGGTGATGTGTTGTATAGAGGGTTTGATGATGGCATTGTGAAGCTGCAACTACAGGGATCCTGCACCAGCTGTCCCAGTTCCATTGTCACTCTCAAGAGTGGGATCCAGAATATGCTTCAGTTCTATGTCCCAGAGGTGGAGGGAGTAGAGCAGGTACATTTTGGTCATATATTGTTCACGTTCTCCTCCCAAAGTTGATTTGTTATGGTGATGATTTTGATCTTAGGTTTTGAAATTGACACTGGGCCATTCATTGGATGATGTAAAATATTGTGTTACTATTACAATGACCCTTGTGCTATACGGATTAGAGCTGTAATCGGTTTTATTATGTTTCCTTTGTGACTCTAGGAGTAGTAAAATCACTGATTCAGTTATATGCTATTTTGGTTCATAAATTCAAGAGTTTGAAAATGCATATGTGAGAGTGAAGAGGGCTGAATGCATCACATAATGTAAAAATCTGTATCAATGCTTCTGTGATGTCTGCATCATCTTCCATACACTTTATTGAAGGGTTGTAGCACCTCACCCAAAGTGTCTTTTTCTGTTCCCCTCTCAGGTGAAGGACGAGGATGTGGAGCAGGGTGCCAAAGGCTGAACTTTGTCGGTCCATGATGATGAAAGACATTCCTGTCGCTCACACCTTGGCAGCCATGTCCCCCCCTCCCCCCTCCTCCTCCTTGCCTCGACATGCTACATATTTCAATGAGGGCCTCAGAGGCTGGTCTCTTCAACAGCAATGACCTGCACCCATTGTATTTATGTCATTGCTCTTTACCTGGATTATTTTGTAAGGCCTTGGATTAGAAAGATATGGCTGGCCTCGAGATGTAGCAGACATGTATTGTCTTCCATGCTACATTTCTGCAGTCCACTCTACAGTGTTTTACCCCAACAGAGGATCTAAATGTTGGCAGTTACTCTTTGCTTCAAATTATTTATTATTTATTGTGTAACAATTAAATACGACTCTTGGAAGTGAGAGTAACAAAAGCACACGTCACAACGCACAAATGTACTCAAAATGCAGTTGTATAATATTGACTGTATGCATTGTATGCATAGTGCCAGACACTAGCTCTGGATAGAAGTTCAGTGCCCATGAACAGGTGGCTTATTATCAGTAGAACAGATTCACAGTATCACTGAGCCAGAGGCAATCTACTAAAGTGTGATATGTGGTTTATAAAGACATTCTCTTTCTGAACATACAATATCACATTTATGCAATGAGCATATTTACCATCAGTGTGCATATTGTTTACCAACAGCAATGAATCCATATTGGTCCCTGAAATAACCATGGATACTCACCACATTGTATGAGTTTCATTAAACCGTCTTCTTACTGTAGCCTCACTGGTTGTTTGATAAATCATATGCCAGTGTTCAACATTCTGATGCTATAAATACAAAACCCTTTGTATAAGGGGGGATTAATTTCACAGTTCAAATATTATAGCTATACTACTGTATGTACTTTCTGAGAGCATACTCATAAAGTAATAAAATTTATTTTAAGTATACATTTGTTTACAAGTTATTTTTGTTCATTACATAATCATGACAGCAATGCAATGTAACTGCCATTTTTGTTATATTTATTTATATAATATATATATTTTATATATATAACTGTCATCAAACACCATAGAGAGTGATTCAAGAATCTTCAAACATCTCTGAAAAAAATGCAGCTTGCAAAAATCGGGCAACAACATGCATGTGAGCAACGTGATCACATGACCTCGACCAAGAAAGACGTCACACAGCTTCAAAATAATGATGTGAGTAGTTTCAATGTGTCGGATGGACTGTACGAATGAACAGGGCGTCAGGCTTCCAAACTAACTTCTGAAGACTTTTTAGCCTACTTTTCGAATTTCCTATCCGGTTCAACTTAAAAAGGTGAGCCATGCATTATTAAACAACTTCGTGTGGCAGTGATTTCGTTCGTCTAGATGCAAATTAGCCTGACACGAATTTGTTCCGATTGCTTCGGATTTGGTTCAGATGAAATTCGTGCAAATCACATTTAACTACTCGAAAAAGTGTCACACAGTAACAATACAATTTACACTGTTATATTAGCACTCTTCTTAAGATTAATTATTTTACTTGCTTTACTTACTATGCTTTCGCTTCCTTAGTGGGTCATGGTCGCTGTTGCTTTTGCCCTGTTGCTGCTACATTACCAGACGCTAGAGGGGAGTGCAGACCCTATTTCGTGCTATGATGACTTGGGAAAAGCTGTGGATTGGTCAGTATGAGGACGAAAAACAAAGGGTAAGAAAATAAGTCAAATGGTGCAAATAACATATAATATATACTCCAATGCAGGTTTTATCTCTACAAACTCCCTCACCATAAGTCCCGTTTTGAAGGGCTGAAGTATCTTTTCATGAACCAAGGGAGTGAGGGGTGGGCAGATGGAAAAGGATTGGTGAATGACAGTGCAGGAGCCTTGGGAAGGACTGTTGGACCACTATACACGGTCAGCAATGCCTCTGCATATTCATACTTATGGCAACGGGCCACCTTAGTTTATGATTAGAAAATAAGCAGTTAATAGGCTACAACAATGTTTTCCATGTTTGGTAGCCTACTTGTTGCTCATTGTAACAATAACAATACACCACCTTTTTATAGAGCACTGAGCAGGGCTACATACTGTACAATGATCAGCCTCCTGCACCAGTGCCTGGGATTAGAACATCTGAAAATGTTGGTAGAAGTGGAGGTCATACCAAAGGTAAGGTTGATTTATTACCAAAGGCATAAAGGACAGTTATATGATTATAATTTATCATGTGACAGTTTTTCATTGGCCATACTTTGGTTTTGGTTCTTGTTTTCAAATCCTTGTAAAAAAAAGGAAGTTTATTTAGGTTGACGCAGCATTCAGTTTTCCCTGAAACCTCGCTCCTGACGCCTTAAGGAACATGCTAGCAAGTGATGCTAGAACCTATGGGTTTGAGCTCACGGGATCACTCTTGTTAATCAAAGTGGATTTATAGCTCAGTTGCAAGGGACCAACCATATGTCTGAAACACTTCTAGTAACCTGTCTGTAGCATTTGCAGCAGTATGTTCCCCTTTCCCCATCATCACTTCTGCTAGCTTGTCCAAATTGACAGATTCTAGTGACACCCTTTTCCTGTCCTGCTTATTTCCAAATTTCTACTGTACTTTTTATCTGACAAGACTAGATCAGTGGTTCTCAGCCTTTTTTCAGTGATGTACCCCCTGTGAAATATTTTTTCAACCAAGTACCCCCTAACCAGCGCAAAGCATTTTTAGTTGAGAAAAAAAAAAGACTTAAAACAGAGCACTGTGCCATCAGTGTCTAATTTATTAAACCTTGGAACTGATAAACACATACAAAATTCAAACATTTGAAAAACTATTTTGAACATTTTAAATGTTAATAATCCATGACTAAATGTATTGCAAATGATTCAAACTAATGTAGTGAAAACAGTGACCATATAACCATTTAAAACTATTAAATGAACCATTTAAAACTCCATAAATATGCAAAACACTTATTTGTAGTGTTCTCTCTTGAACTATAAAAATATAAAAAAAACGAAAGAAATAGTTAACTTAATTATAAATAAAGATTTGTGCACATAAAATAATTATCAACATGGGGGTTTTTTAGGATAATGAAATTGAATAGCCTGAAATATAAAATTCATTTTATGAACTTATATTTTCCTGAAATATTTATTAAATAATTGTTTTGAAAGTATTTTGCATGGATTCTACTTTTTAAATATATGTATATTTTAAAATCTCACGAACCCCCTGGAGTGCCTTCACGTACCCCCAGGGGTAGGCGTACCCCCATTTGAGAACCACTGCTAGATAACATAGAGGTATGCATAACACAAGCATCAAAATATGTCTATGCATCAACCCAGTCCTCCAGACTGGTGAGAAAATCTGAGGGCTATGTTTATCAGGTCCAAACTTTCTGACATTCTTTACTACTAACTCTAAGTATGGGGTTATGTATTTTATAATAAGTAAGTATTTGATGGTATGCGAAATCACTTCATCTCCACTTGTGCCATCATGGTATTGGAGTGACTTGGTGCCATTGGATATTTAGTGACAACAACACTGTTCATGACTGTGAATCTGAGCTCTTTTTTCAATAAACTACACCAGCATCAGTAATGTCAAATAACCTCTACATCAAGTAATTGTGTACAGCCTCTTTTAACTGTAACTCACTCGACAACACTTCCACTGACTCCCACAGGTTGTTATGAGTCACCATGTCTTCCTGCAATTGCTGATTCTCTTTTGTCAGTAGATCGATGCCTGCCTTTAGAGTTATCGTGTATTCCTGCAATAGGAATTTGTCCTTTTTTTTTAATCGTTTCATCGAGCTGATACTGACATAGAGCTTCGTCATCAAGATGTGATAAGAGTTGATACCTCTCTTCCTCTACCTTGTTCAATCTTGAAGTAAAAAGTTTGCGACATTTGCGAGTATTCCTTTTGTATCTTTCATGATTTTTGGATTGATTTTGAAGCAGGATGCGGCCCACTTGTCATCTGCAGCCTTTTCATTCCCATAAAACATTCCGGTCAAAGAATGCTTTGCAATATATTTCGTAACAAATCCCTCCATTTTGAAATATTACGAAATTCATTTTTTTCCAGGTTGGATAAAATGTTTTTGTCATTTCTTCTCTAATGTATCAGCCTCAGATACAGTCACACTACACACCTTTAAATTCACTTCCATGTGCACATTAACCAGTTCAAAATTATAAACCTGTTTTAGTACATCAGACAATAACCACTCTGCTTCCTGTTGTCTCATAATCTTACTTGACTTACACCTCCAGGTTTCACTGCCATATTTTATAAGATAATTCTGTTTTATTTCCCTTCTTCAGGTGTTGTCTTATTTGACAAAAAGCAAGGTTATTGGTTGGTCCACAGCACACCACATTTTCCACCACCCAAGAAAGTCGGACAGTTTTCATACCCAGACAGTGGTGTTTTGAATGGTCAAAACTTCATCTGTGTCACCTACCCCCTGGATCACTTCCAGACAATAGGTGAGGTGCATAATGTGTATCAAGAAAAGTATGATTGTGCCCTCTGTAGAAAGGTTGATCTAAAACATTGTCAACACTGTATGTGTTCAGTGTTCTGACAGAAAACTTTAAGATAAAAACTCTGAAAATAATCTTGAGAATGTTAATTGGACAGAATATAATGAAATTAGAAAATAAAGTAAAAAATATGTCATCCATATTGCAGAGTATGTGGTACATGAGATTGGATAAAAAATATTTTTTTTCTATGCATGCACATAACTGTTTGTGACCCACAGATCATGTCAATGTGAAGTAAGGTATGTGCTTTGTTTCTTAGGGGAACAGCTACAGATTAATCAGCCACACATCTTTGACTGCCATATTCCCGATTCCCTTGCCTCCTCTGTGCAATCCATGGTCCAGCTGTGTAAGGACAGCCAAGGAGAGAGAGGGAATGTCAGTCTTCTTCATGATGTCACCAAAATATCCAATCGCAGTGTGTCCCTCACGTCATTGGGTGGGACTACATTCATCGACTTTGCTAAAGGAGCATCCTTTGCAAATGGTAAATATTACCAGTGACTGCAATGTAGGCTACGGACATATGAAGAGTTTGGTTCCAAAATGCTATATCTCTGTTTTTAAAAACATTAAAAAGTCATGCTATTTAATTGTGTATTTCAGGTAATATCAATCAAATTGCAGTTGTGTTGTTTTGATTGAGTAAAGATATATCAAATAACAATACCCAATTACAGTTCGAAATGATTTATGAAAATTCATTAAAATGGTGGATATAGCATTTTGGAACCAAACTCAGATAGCTTGCTTATGCTTATGGCTACTAACCTGACTCTCGCCAGATGAATTTCGTTCCGCTTAGCTCCACCTAGCTTCACTCACATCCATCTGGGACCTCTTCCGTTGAGAGTGATTTCTGCACCAGATTTTATGGTAGAGCCAATTAGGACGCAGGGCGGGAGTTTCATAGATGTGTCGAGCAGGGTCTAATTCATATTTTCCTGTCACGTATGAAGATCTCTATCACTCCTGGGTGGCCCCTACTCTTCAGTCCGACCTGCTGGTTCAGTTCTGGCAGCGGTCCACTGGGATTCAGCCCTCAAACTGCTCCGGTAGCTGGAAGGTGCTGAACGTCCAGCAGCTTGCCCCTGGGCAGAGGTTCACCTTCGACGCCACAGATGACCACTCCAAGTGGGCGGTCAGCACTATGGCTGCGTCTGGAAGCGCCGGTGGCTGGGTCTGCGTGGGCGACATCAACCGCAATGAGGCGGAGGAGAAGAGAGGTGGAGGAACTGTGTGCCTCCAAGACCCCACTGTGTGGAAAGCCTACCGAAGCACAGCCCTGAAATGTCTGTCCTGCCAAGGAGGTCAATGTGACTGTGATACAGCAACAGGGAGATAGAGCGGCAATATTGTTTTTCAAGGGGGAAATATTTCTACAGTCCTATGGCTCATGTCAGAGATGTATGCACTTATCTCAGGTATTTGTTGCTTTTTACTGTAAAATATGATTAAGAATTTTTTAAGAGATCAATCAAGCACTATTTTGGATTTTTGGTACAATTATCGGTAGGCCTGCCTGGTTTCACCAGACTCATACTTAGTTTTACTTCGTGAAGTGTAGTCTGGGTACTCTCCATTGGGAAATGTTTCCAACCCTGGCATCGTAATGGGTGTAGACTTTGCTTTACTTTTGAAATCATTAGTCCAGCCTAACCAATCACATTGATCTGGGATTTTCATTTCATCATCCTACTTCGCCTAACCTTTACGAACTGATAATAAACCGCATTGGCAGTCAGGAAACAATGTATTTACCTTTGCTGTATTAATTTACACAATCTTCCATCTACATTTTTTTTATGTTAGAAGGTGTTGCTACTACTGTTGCTTTACCACAGCCACTTTTAATTTAGAAATGAATGTCATCCACAATTTACCTACAGCAATGCTCATGCTTACAGAGCAAATTAATTGTGCCAAAAAGTTAACTCTTGTGCAGGATAGGCCTACATCATTATTTATACCTAAAGGAGGCTTTAAATAATCTTGGATGTACTGGTTTAAAATAAACAATTCTGTTCGTATGTATTTCTCATTTGTTATTATTATTTGGATTGTACACATGAGAGGGTAGCTATTCATGATATACTGTAAAATAGAAAGTCACTGAAACAAACTGTTAATCCTATTTTACAGTAGTAATCCTACTTTTACAGAGGAGTGCCTCCACATAATTGTGACTACTCTGTGGTATTTTATTTAAACGTGTGCTTAGATTATTATATGTGTAATATCAAAAAACAGCTGTTTGCGATATTGCTGAAGATGTTCGACTATGAGGACTAGATTGTGAGTGGAGTGTTGGAGTCTGGACTGGAGAGGTGCTAGATTTTGAATGGGCGAGCGTGGGTGCGCTTGCGTATTTCCGGTTCGAGGTTCTTCCGCGTAAACTGGTGTTGACCATCCGCGTTCAGCCCAAAATCGACCACATTCAATATTGGTCTGTCCATACAACGTTACGCATATTATACTATTCTCAGGGGACTGAATATTAAATTATGACGATTTATTTTAATTGATAAAACAATTGTAGCAACTCTGTGAAATGAACTCACTTAACGTTACCAGATATAGTGCGCTATAGGCTATCGTGATCTACCAACAACCAGGTAAGTAGCGGCTAAGAGTGTTGTTTGTTTTCTGTGCAATCGACATCAGTAGCATGATGGTAGCATGGTTATCTGGAAATTGTTTAAAATCAAACAGTTTGAAGTTATTGTTAGTTAACACGCGGAAGGACAGAGAAAAATCACTCTAGAATCTCAATTGTAGGTCTTAATAAGGTGTGTTGAGAGAGCTGAGATTTGGTCACCCAACATGGTGACAAGATAGCTAATCTAGTCGTAGCGCTGGCTAAATTGGTTGACATGCTTTATTTGACAGAATAACGTAAGTTTCTGCCTACAAATGGAATTACACTAAACTCAGCCTCCAGCACATGGACTAACGTTAGAGGCCGTGCTACAACAGGCTTTATATGTTTCAAGCACAGAACTGGATTTCCCAGATGACAAGGGAGAATGCACTACAACGCTAATCGTGTTAACACAGTACCCTGAATCCTGTCTAACTCTGCTGGTGTTACATGTTCATGTCGTGGAATGCAGAGAACACACTTGCCCCTTGAGTTGGATTGAGCAACAACATTAAATGGCTGTAGCACTTCCAAAGGCAATCCTCTATGACTGAAAGCTCACTGACAAGGTTTTACAACTGAACTCATTGCATAACTGGCACTACAGATTAGACAGATAACCAGAAACTTCAGTTCTCTGACAATAGTGTAACTACATAGTACTACTTGGAATGCAAAAAGAGACAACTGCTTACACTAAAGTTTGAAAGTCAAGAGTTACTCACAGCAATGTGCCTATTTTCCAGTTTGCCTTGGTGATGACAATCTGTACACCACCAAGTAATTCTTTGATGTACTCATTTCAACGTGTTCAAAATGTAACTAGATCTTTATTTAGGCCGACACTCAATTGATTGGGCTGTGCATTTCAGGTGTTTAAGTAGGAGATCCTCTGATTGAAGGGGATCATGTTGGACCACACAGATCCAAGTCTCCCGCCTGAGGAGCGGGTGCGTGCCTTAGTCAAGAAGGGGAGCGCTGTGGACGTCAATGAGAACGTGCCCGCTCGCCGATACTTCCGCTCCGGCATGGAGATGATTCGGATGGCCCACACCTACGCTGAGGAGGGGAACACAGAGCATGCTTTCATCCTTTATAACAAATACATCACGTAAGAGCTGGGGGCTGTTGGTGTGTTTGAGTGAGACACAAGTTACAAGACATGTAATAGGTGCCATATAAACTTTTAAAATTTTTATTCCATCAGGCTTTTCATCGAAAAGTTGCCAAAACATCCAGAGTATAAGAATTCAGCTATTCCCGAAAAGAAGGACACTTTAAAGGTGAGTGTATGTTATTGATTCACACAACCACTCCCAACTGATTTACCCTGAATGTAATGACACCAATTTTTCCGTGTGTGTGTTTGATGTATATTTCATGTCTGATGAAAACAGCACGTTTTATGTTATTTTGATGTGTGTGTTTTCTTATCCATTTTGCCACCAAAACAGAAACTCAAGGAAATTGCCTTTCCTCAAGCAGAAGAGCTTAAGAAACATATCTTCAGGCGATATGAACGGGAGTATGCTGACTATATAGTCAGAAAGGTAAGCTCCTTTCCTGCCTCTATCCTCGAAAACAACATAACAGCAATTGGCTTTAATGGCATTATGTTCCACATCATAATATCAACATTTCTCATCCTAGTCCATGTGTTTAACACCAATTCTTCATTGTTTTTTGTGCTTTCCTCTTGTTATTAGATGTGGTTGTTACAGAAAAAAGTGGATGATAAGTTGCTAGCCATACTTTACATTTTAGTGTGTAACTGCGTTATTGCATTATAACATGTGGAGAGAAATATAGCTATTACAGACAGCAAACAAAAAGACCCTGTGTGATGGTGTTGTGCAAGTGGATTTGGAATGTTGGGTCTTGTTGCTGTGGTCTGTTCTGAAGCTTACATGTAGAGGTGTGTGTGGTCATTTGCAGCAGGCGGAGGAGGCCGCCATGGCTCAGCAGCTGTCGCGGCAGCGAGAGCTGGACACGGAGAGGCAGCGCGTGGCCGAGATGCAGCGGCGGCAGCGCGAGCAGGAGCAGTTCAGCGCCTTCGAGGAGATGATCCGCCGCCAGGAGCTGGAGAAGGAGCGCAAGCGAATCCTCCAGGAGTTCAACGCCCCGACTGCTGGTGCCCTCACCACTGACACCCCACTCCTCCCTGGGATACAGGGTCCTCCGCTCCCGGTTCAGCCGACGGCACAGAGTCCTGTGTACCCCAGCGCCAACCACTCCGGTGAACCTGTGCAGACACCTGTATCGCCTCCCGCTTTTGACCGATCACTCAAGCCAGGAACCCTCATCTCAACTAGCAACAGTAAAACATATTTTGTTTTTCTAAAGTGCCTTCCTAGGTTTCTTTGTAAAGTCAGTAGTGAATGCTACTTATGGATACTTTAGGTCCATGTTAGGGTGAATACTGTCTTGCTAACTTTATTAATTCTGTCTTGATAACTTTATTTGGAGTTGGAGTTGATTAATATACATAATATACAGTAGTTATGAAGCAATGAAGTTCTGAATGTTTGTTGATCTCTCTTGCCTGCGAATTTCATCCTGTTTCTTTTCTGTGGCACAGATATCATGGTCGATGGGCTGAGGCAACTGACTGTGCCAGCTGAGCTTTGTAGCCAGTTCCTGAGAATAGCCAATGCCAACACTATCAGATCAGTGGAAACCTGTGGAATTCTCTGTGGCAAACTGGTACGTCACAGAAACCTTCTCTGCCTTCTGTCATGTGCCCCCTCTGGCTTTTAACATGCATTTATCATCTTAATTTTCTATCAGATGCCATTTCTGTCACCAGTTGTTCTACCAGTTCAACTCCAGTTTTACATCCCTCCATAGTGACGGTCTTCATCGAGACATAATAATACACCGACATTTATACAAACACTGTGACCGTTTTCCCCAGACCAGGAATGCTTTCACAATAACCCATGTGATAGTGCCAAAGCAGTGTGGGGGCCCAGACTACTGTGACACGGAGAATGAAGAGGAGCTTTTCCTGGTCCAGGGCCAGTATGACCTCATTACCCTGGGCTGGATTCATGTGAGTACCGGTATATGGATGTGCACGCACGACTAAAAATGGTACACATTTCAGCATTGGCCAAAGACTAACAGCCGGGCTACACGGGGTCAATTGAAGCATGGATTATATAGTGGAAGCTAATTGTTGCAGCAGACTATTAGGTGCCTGGTGGGGCCTGCCTGTACAGTAAGTTCCCGGTTTGCATTATACAGATGTTCATTTTTTAACCAATCTAGTTCTCTTTTTCATTCTTACGTTCTAGAATCAACACCTCCTAGAGCCATCTAGATAATTATGTCTTATGTGACTAACCTATTTACTATATCAGTGAAGAGAGAACGTGATTATCTGTTTGAGATTGAACTGTGCTTTGAATATGACTTTGAATTTCATGTGTTGTAGACACACCCTACACAGACAGCGTTCTTATCCAGCGTTGATCTTCACACACACTGCTCCTACCAAATAATGCTACCAGAGGCCATCGCTATTGTGTGCTCCCCAAAGTTCAACGAGTGAGTCTTAACACAGTCCCTGGGCATTTATGAACAGTCCAAAGCAAGCTAAGCCATTGTGGTTAAAAAATAAGGTTAAAAAATAAATGGATTAAACACTTAGTCTATTTTTCAATGGCAAATAATGGTGTGCGAGTTTTTTCTAGATTGACGGTTAAAAAAAATAAAAAATAAAAAATAGTGTCACCGTATTCCTCTTGGCCAAGACACTGCATGACTTGCTTTTCTGGCAGGACGGGATACTTCAGGCTGACAGACCATGGAATGGAGGAGATATCCACCTGTAAACAAAAGGGCTTCCATCCACACTCCAAACACCCTCCTCTCTTTGCTGTGAGTTTCACTATCTTTTCAAATACTCTTCAAAATATGAACTACAACCCTATGCATTTCAGTGTTAAATACAGAATAGTTTAAATTGGTGTATTTGTGATTAAAATGGTGCAATTGAGTTGAAGTTAAAAAGTACTTTCTTCCACCTTTGTCTTTGCTATGACAGGAAGGAAGCCATATCATTATCACAGACGCCACGGTCACAATGTTGGACCTGCGATGAAGTCTGATCACATACCGAGTATCGGTGTGATGAAGTAGAGAACAACCCCTCTTTGACTTTATATTAATTTACATTCTATGGCAACTAGCACTCCAAGAACCTGGATGGGAGATGATTTGAAGCCAAGACCAGAGGACTATGGAGTGTCTTTAGGGACGGGACGGGACTTCGTTTGGCATATCAGCCTATCTGATGCACTTGTATAAGGGGCAAGAGTGAATAAAAATCCTTTAAATGTTGTCTACTGGGAGCTCAGGGATGGACACTTAACCTCAGAATACTCATTCTCGTTAGGGATTGTATCACTGTATACTCTGTTCTGTTATTGACCCTCCTGTGTTTATCTTTTATTTATAATCCCATAATGGTTCCACACTAATTGTTGCTAAACTATTAAAGGAGATGAGTGATATTTTTCAAGGAATGATTCTCACAAAGTGCCTCTTTAATTCGGATCAGACACAAACACACCTTACTGCCATTGTTCACTGCAGTCTGCAGATTAACGAGAAAGGGAGAAATACTAGCTTCTGAAAGGTAGTACTCTATTTATTAATCAACATTAATTACTGTTAGCAAAAAAGAAACAGGATGTAAAATTCAACCATTTGCCAGCTAGCACAGATAGCACAATGCTGAAAATATTTGTTGAATCTCAAGAATCCTCTTTACAAAAAGTAAGGAAACGATCCATGAATCAACACTTTTAATGAACATCTGGGCTTTCAAATAAAAGCGAGGCCAGTAATCAGCTTAGCCACACTTCATAGGCTTCATACTTAAAACGGTTTTTTTTTTTTTTTCATTCTCATACAGGTCTTGTGAATGTCATTGATCGTCCTACAATATGTAGTCTGTTATATCAAAAGGCTTTGCGGTCACAATGCAGCTTGTAAAGGAACCATGATCTTCCAAGTAAAAAGCCGTTTTATGAAGTGCCTGTGAAAGAAAAACATTAACAGTGGTAGCTGTTTGAGAATTAAGACAAGCTACCCCAAGTTAAAGACCATGATTGTTTTTTTTTTGTTTTTTTTTAAGAAGCAGCAAACCAGTCAAGCACAGTCTTTTCTGTATGACCTTCAGTTCAACCGTCAGGACCTGTAAGCCACAGGTTGTTTGCTTTCCCTCTGATTTTAGTACTAGTGAATCATAGGACATCCCCTGTGGCTGGTGCTCTGGTATACATCCATGGTGACATTCAGCAGCGGCAGTTCAGCTCCAGTCCAACCCAGTCCTTCATCCATCCAACCAATCAGATGGAAATTCATCTCGTTTGCCAGCAGGCTGCTCTGCCATGGAACTGTCCTGGCCTCCTTAAAGGCAGCTTTTGGTCACTGCTCAGCTCAGCCAGTCCAAATCATCCTCGTCATCGTCGTCATCTCCAAACAGTGGGGCAGGGGGAGGTCTTCCCTTCATACTCTGAAACGTGGCAGATACAAATGCATTAGTGAATGGGGAAATGCACACAAGCAATGCAATAAGTTGGCATTTTACCTCCCAGATAGGAGAGTGTAAGTCCTGAGGAGTTCTATGTGGTATTTCTGTATAGTGAGGTCACAAGACAATTCACAACAGTGTTTTAGAACTCTACCAGGTCAATCAGTCTTTGGGATGATTGGCATTGATTTTGCTACTACCACTACTAATGAGTAAGTACATAGATGTTAGAGGGAGTGTGGAATGTTAGTGTGGAATCTGAGAGCCTGTCGGGGGCCCTGGCAGATTCTTCCTCACCAACTCATCATCGTCGTCCTCTGTCGGGGTGGGTGGGGGTTTGACCGGGGGGGTGGCCTTCTTGAAAAATGGCTCCTCTCCATTTTCCTCATCTACTCCCCCAGTCAGACTGAGAGAGTAGCACAGAGAGCACAGGACACAGGAGGGACACGCAGACAGACAGACAGACACAGGGAGAGAAATAGATGGACATGGAGGACACAAGTCCACAGTAAGTACACAGAGAATCTGGGGGTATCAGAGTATAGAGAAGTGGGGTGGGACTTTGACATTGTTAAGAAATACAGACAGCATGCAGTCCAGACTGGGATGGGTTAGTTTTGCTGATTTCAAAGCTACTATTATTATTATTATTATTATTATTTTAAAGACGCCACAATTAAATTGATGATTAGAGTATGATCAGTCTGATGAAATAATGACCAGGTGGTGCCCATTTAATAAGACTTACTATAACCATGCAAATACAATGTGGGATCATCAACCTCCATACTCCATGGTATGTCAGAACTGATAAAAGCTCATTTACAAAGCTCTTCCTGTCTTAATATCTGCCTTTTGGAAATTGCGAATTAGCAGATTGATATCGGAGTTGGATAATCTTCCTGTACCTGTTGGATGTGGTGGCCTTTGTGTTTTCGTGTGTGACGTTTGGAGGTGGTGGTGGGGGCTGAGTGGGTGGTCCAGATCTGGTGTCTGTGACAACAGCTTCCCCTAGAGGGTTGGCCGCGTTCTCGTTGTGCTTCCCTGTGTCTTTGTCAGGGCTGGTGTCGGTAGGAGGGTGTGGCTTTACCTCTTCCTCAGAAACTAAGTGCTCTTGGGGTTTGGCCTTGCTTGGGTCTACAGTCTCTGTGGCACTCTGGCTGTCTGCCTGGCAGACAGCTTGTACAGTAGTGTCCATAACAGTCACCTGATTGGTCACGACTTCTGTGTGCTGTACTTCCTGGTCAGTGCGAGTGGGCACTTCCTTGTTCTCTGGGACGACTTCCTCCTCCGCTTTCCCTGGCTGTTCCGCATGCTTGTCCGTGGCCACTTCATTTCTGAAGGCTTCAGGCACTTTCTCCTCCTCTTTCTCTGGAGGTGCACTCTTCTCCTCCTCTTTCTCTGGAGGTGCACTCTTCTCCTCCTCTCTCTCTGGAGGTGCACTCTTCTCCTCCTCTCTCTCTGGAGGTGCACTCTTCTCCTCCTCTCTCTCTGGAGGTGCACTCTTCTCCTCTCTCTCTGGAGGTGCACTCTTCTCCTCCTCTTTCTCTGGAGGTGCACTCTTCTCCTCCTCTCTCTCTGGAGGTGCACTCTTCTCCTCTCTCTCTGGAGGTGCACTCTTCTCCTCCTCTCTCTCTGGAGGTGCACTCTTCTCCTCCTCTCTCTCTGGAGGTGCACTCTTCTCCTCTCTTTCTGGAGGTACACTCTTCTCCTCCACTACTTTCTGCACATTCTTCTCCACGTCCTTCTCATCAATCTCTTTTTCTTTGTCATCCACCTCCTCTTTCTTCCCATTCATCTGTGTAGTTGGTGGCACTTTAGTCTCTTCCTCATTTTCCTCATCTTCATCTTCCTCCTCCTCTTGTTGACTCTGTTCTACAGAAGTCTTCTCACTCTTTGCAAGGAGTTGTAGGGTTACATTCTAGAGGAGGATATCAGAATGGTACATAATGTAAGAAAATACATCATACATAAGAAATGACATGCAATCCTCATTATGTGATTGAATCGACCACAAACTACTGCACTTGACACATTTACATGAAGCCACCCTAAGATGATCAAAAGCCCCCCTAAACAATTATAGTAATTAAAAAAATTTTTTTTTAAAGGAAATAGTTGCAGGCATGCACTTAACGTAAAAAGCAGGACTATGAGTTGAAATAAATAATAGTACAAGTTGCCATTATTTAATTATGGCAACTTGGCAAGTATCGCTCTGGTTGCTAGGTGGGCTTGGCAAGTATCGCTCTGGTTGCTAGGTGGGCTATCACTAGGGGTGAGTTAGGGTTCATTGTAACATTAAATTTCTGAACGGTCGGCAGAGTTGCAAGCAGAAGAAGGAGGATTACACACAGAGTGAAATTGTAAGTAGGTGTTAATGACTTGTAATTCCTTCACGTCTACTTAAGGGAAAGAAAAGGATATATTGTAGTTGCCAATTTTAACACTGCCGTAATTTAGACTAAGATCAACATAGGTAGGCTATAGAAAACGCTTAACAAGCAAGATACAATATCAGTCTTCGAAAGAAGGCAGGGAAAGAAAAGAGAGCCAGAAAACAAGTCCTGATAGATGCCCTATAACTAATAATAATTGAATTAAAGAAGGTGTGATTATTCATTACCCACAAACCTGGGGGCTAAGCCACTCCCTGTCTTTCAATCCTATAGTGACGTCCCTGGCTGAATATATTTCTGACTCCCTCACAAGTGAATGCTGGAAGATCATTAGGTTGTAGTCCTGTGAGGGATAGAGGGGGTTACATACCTTAATGGTGCTGACCAGAACACCAAGAATGGCACTGCCTTTGTAAGACTCATGGAGGTCAAACTCCCCCCGTAGTGAGTGGAACACTCCATTCATCACACGCTTCACCTGCAATCACAACACAAGGCCAGGAGATTGTATCAGACAACAACCCCCACGGAGAGACAGAGAGAGGTTAACAATATGGATAAGATATTCTCTTGAGGTCTTATGATGGGGAACCTAAAGTAAGTTTCCCTGGACTCCCTTGACAATTTCTCCCTGAGTTCTCAATTCCGATCTCTACTGTGTACAAGTATGCTGTTGTGGACATAAGGGAGGAGGACCTGCTCTCCCCACCTCTACTGCGGTGTCTGCCTGCTCCAGCTTCTCCTCCTCCTGTGGCTGCTGCTCCTCCAGACGCCTCTCCAGCTCCGCCACGCGAGTCTCATACTGCTGCCTCATGGACACCGCCCGGCCCTCCAGAGCAGAGTACTGACCGATAGAAGAGAAATGGAGAGAAAGAGAGATGGGGGAAAAAGAATGAGAAACATGGATGAGTAAAATTAAGAATCTCTTTGTGTGGTGATATATAACTGTTGACAATGGAAAGGAACAAAAGAGAGATAGTCAGCATCAGATGCAAACAGTTAAGTCCACATTCGCAAATGTGCAAAAATTAGGTTATTTATCAACTCCAGGGTATTTTTTGTTTTTTAAATCATAGTGCAGGTTTTTAATAAATGTCTCCAGATCTGGAGAAGCGTGTCAGCAGCACCTTGTCTTTGAGAGCCTGCAGCTCCTCGCTCTGATCCTGCTGCTGGAGGAGTCTCTGCTCCTCTGACTCCCGGGATTGCTTCAGCACTGAGAACTGTGGGAGGCAGACAGGACTCACAGGTCAGTAAGAAGCGCAAGGTGCACATGGACTTGTTTTCACCACTTCATTATAGCTGCTTCACCAGTGTTGTGATGGCTGCCTGGTGGTGTTTAGATAAGCCAGACTTGAGCATAAGAGCTGAGTGGGTATGTGAATAAGTGTGCCAATGTTTATAGCTTCATTTGGGCTATGTTTACAAATGGTGATTTTGGTTTGCATAGTTTTAGGGAACGGTGTACCTTTGTGTGTGTGTGTGTGTGTGTGTGTGTGTGTGTGTGTGTGTGTGTGTGTGTGTGTGTGTGTGTGTTATATTACTTGAGGAGCTATTTGTTTATGTGTGGATATGTAAACAGTACCTTCTCCTGTAGTTGTGTGAGTTTGACCTCCAGGCCGTCTCTGTGCTCGGTGAGCTCTACCATCGCTCGAGTCTGCTGCTCCTTGGCTGAAGCCAGAGCCTGGTCACACTTGGTCTGCCACTCCTGTTCCAGCTCAGCCTGCAGCTGGGTCATCTGCAAAACACACACACACACAGGTCAACACCCCCAATACTTACACTAATAGACTGACCATTATAGAGAGATCATCAATGTTTTACTGACAATCCATGCAAGATAACAAACACACACACAGGCTTATTGTTGACCAAAAGAGTGAAATCTTAAGACAGCCTTGAATATCTATACCAGTGCATGTGATAAATAGCCAAAGAAAACAGATAATCTCTGGAGTGACAAAAGCATTCAGAAGTACAGGGCGCATCAGCCACCAACCTCCACAGGGACCCATACATAAGATTCTCACACGCACCTGTTCTTGGGCGGCGTGGTCAGTGCTCGTTCTGGCCTTGCGCAGTTGGCTCCTCAGGTTGTCCAGCTCCTGCTGGCTGCTCCTGCGCACCTCCTCCAGCTCCTCGTCACAGCGCTCACGCTCAGCTTGCCACTTCCTCTTCCTGTCCGAAAGAGTCTGACACACACACACACTCAATCAATCAATCAATCAGATCACCATCATCACTGATCATCAAACACCTGCTACCTCCTCCTCGTGTCTGACATAACTAACCGATAACCAGAATAGTTGACAATTAATCTAATAGTTGATAAGTAATCAGTCATTTGACTAATCGGTGCAGCCCTAGTGTGGGGCTACTCACTCGCTCCAGGCTGTCCTTCTCTGTGGTCAGGTCCTGCAGCTCCTCCTCCACACTGCTCAGCTTCAGCTCCACCTCTTTGCGCTTCTGTTTCTCTGCCTTGTACTGTGTGTGTACTCTTTCCCCCGTCTCCTTCACCTCTGTGTATCACACACACACACACAAATTATTCATCCGATCATGAAGTTGGTCAGCGCATTTGTACACAAATGTTGTAACAAGGAGCTATTTGTAATGTTGGTGGCCATGGGAACCTGGTAGTAAGTAACAAATGACTTCCTTGCACAGCAAACACCAAAAGGATTTGCATGATTTCCACTAGTCATTATGATTTTTTTTTTTTTTATTCATAACACGACAGGCAGATGATACCACCCACACCCACACCCACACCCACACCCACACCCACACCCACACCCACACCCACACCCACACCCACACCCACACACACACACACACACACACACACACACACACACACACACACACACACACACACACACACACACACACACACACCTTCCAGCTGGGTCTGCAGGTTGGTGAGCTGGCTGGCGTGTTGGTCTCGCTCCTGGAGCGCAGTGTTCAGTTTAGCCTGCAGGGCGGCAGCCTTCTGCTGCTGGGAGCTCACCTCCAGCTGCAGCTCCGACACACGGGCAGTGGAGCCCGCCAACTCCTCCGTCAAATGAGCCTAAGCCACAGATACAGCGAGAGAAAGGGAGGAAG
Organism: Alosa pseudoharengus; assembly: GCF_046254945.1. NCBI lineage: Eukaryota > Metazoa > Chordata > Actinopteri > Clupeiformes > Clupeidae > Alosa > Alosa pseudoharengus. Next base: position 27,321,231 of record NW_027468848.1, read on the forward strand.
AGAGAGAGAGACAGAGAGAGAAACAGACAGAGAAAGAGAGACAGAGAGAGAAAAACAGACAGAGAGAGAGAGAGAGAGAAAGAGAGAGAGAGAGAGAGAAACAGACAGAGAAAGAGAGAGACAGAGAGAGAAAAACAGACAGAGAGAGAGAGAGACAGACAGACAGACAGAGTTCAGTGATCTCTGAATTTATATAGGTGATAAATGAAAATAGAAAATGCCGTGTACAAAAGGTGCAGGAATAAAACAAGCAAACACGGAAAAGAAAATCACTACACTAATTGTAACTGAGCTAGGATGCTGGACTGTTACATGGCAGCAATGTAACTCCTTGTAATGGAATCAGCCTGAAGATGATGACACGGGGTGGGAAGAAAAGAAACAATGAGAACGTAAAAGTGTTAAGAGGCCGTTGCAGTTTACAAAGATGTTGCTCATGGAAGGAGAGAGACAGTGAGGTGACTAGTGAAGATTATGATGGTGACACGGAGAGACTGAGAAAGAACACTCTGAACCTCACCTGATCCAAACCCATGTCTGGTGGAAATGCATGCTGGGAAGAGAAAGCAGTCACTACTAAAGGCCCTAAGTCAGACAGCTAGGAGAACAGAGCAGCTGTGCAGAAAAGGCCCACATGTTATCAGACAGAGGAGTTCATTGTGATCAACAAAGGGGTGTTAGGCATTTTTCAAATAGCCAGAGGACTAACAGTAAGTAAGAAGCCTTGAGGACAGGGGAGGATGTATAACATTGAGAGGGTTTCCTGTACACATCAGAAACACAAGGAGCAATGGCTTAACATGGCATCAGAAGACCCACAAAACACTTTGTATAGTGTATTAGAGACATTTTGCATTTCACACAGTTTCCAATGAGTATGTATGTTAGATGTGCATTAGCACATTACTGACATTTATAACAGTGAACTAAAGGGCAAGCTTGATCTAATACACATTATTACAAGTATTCTTTTTCACAGAACTCAACATATTGAACAATGTTAAATTAAAGCATGCTGCACATAATTCTACTGTTCATAAGAGATGTTGCTCATAAAAGCTAATTGTAACCTAAGGTTAGTCAGGAGTGGATAAGCTAGGACACAGTGCTGCTATAACATCATATAACTGGTAAAGCACCTTCTGGAGCACCTACGAATATCTCAGTGGACACCATGCTCTTACCTTATCTTGCTCTGCTTGAAGAAGTCGTGCCTGGCTCTGCTCACTGGTGCTCTTCAGAGAGTCATTCCTCTGCTCCATCAGGAGGTTACTTTGTTCCATGTACCTGCAGGGAGCGACAGGTAAGACACCACAGACTCTGGACTGGAGTAGGATGTGTAACATGGACACAGGAAAGCTTTTCACAACATGCTGTTCTCAAATCCTACTGCTCTGTGTGAGTCTGACCTCTGGTTTTGGTTGATGAGTTCTCCAATCTTGCGGTTTTGCTCTTCAATGCGTGTGCTCTTGTCAAAGACCTCCTTCTTCAAGCACTCATTTTCCTGTGTGAAACCATGACAAGACCATTTATTGTGACGATATACTGGATACTGAATCATTGAAACACACCAACACAACATAAAAAGCTTTTAATGTGGCGTTTTGTTTAACCTGTATTATTCTCTGAATGTTGTGCATGATCATTGATGTTTCCATGGAGACATTGGAGAACCCCAGTGAGTGTCCACCCTGCCTCTGGAGGTCATCCACCTGGACAGAGACATATGGCCGTCACCAAAGCGAGCAGCAGAGCTGTCATAATATCAATGTGAACAGAGAGACCAACTCAAACTCTGCATTGACTGAAGGTTTGCAGTGGACGTTGCCTTGTGGGCTGCATCTATAAATCTCTTTAACCAGATTACAGGAGCAACCTATCTGCTAAACTGTAACAACTAACAGTATAATTGAAGGAGAGGGAGATAAAGATTTACAGTGGGCTGTAAAGTCACTCCACTCCATGCCATCTGCATGAATGATGTGAAATCTTCACAAATTTACACACAAACCTTAGCAGCCAGCTGGTCAACTTTATCTCCAACTTTGCCCACGGCCAGTCGGATCTCGGTGTTGTGCTGACGAGCCTCGGTCATCAGGAAGGACGTGACATCTCTAGGTCCTTAAAGAAACCCAATGAGAAAGACATGCAGAGGTTACTAGATATTGAGGAGATGACAAGCTGCATTGTTGCCGATGGGCAATAATGTAGAGCAGGGGAAAGTGTAAGGGTGGGAACCTCAGAGAAACTCTATGGGAGTGATGCTGGAGAGGACTTACCCTGGTATGCTACTGTCTGACCGGCATACATCTCAGGCTGCAAGTGAGAGGGAGCCGCAGACTGTGTGTAAGTGTACGGCTGAGAAAAATAAAAGCAGTGATTTGCTTTTAGAGAAGCAAGGCAAAAGCATACAAAAAGCATACAAGAATGAAACAAAACAAAACAAAAACCTTTCAACAAAAAAGATATCAAACAGACAGAAACACAAATGAAACTTGCAATGATCGTCTGTGACAAGAGGAAGTATAAATTAAACATGGAGGCGGAACATACTACCAAGCAGGGAAGTGAACAAACAAACTAGCAAGCAAGGACGTAAACAAGCACAGAACACAGAAAATGCATACCTGAAAAGCATGGAGGGAACCTGGCATCATGGGCTGTGGGGTGGCAGTCGCCATGGTGACTGGCATCAGTGCTGCGGCAGGGTTCGCATGAGGATGTGAGGTCACTACAGGAGAGCATATGGAAACACATGGGGGTCAGTGGAAGACATCAGTGCAGTCATTAGTCTCCACTGGCTTAGTAAGGTAAGTGGGGGTTATGACAGTGAACGACTATGAGGTGATGTGGGTTAGGAGCTTCACCATGCACGGAGGTCGGAGGGGCTGCTGTGATCTGCACAGGCTGAGGAGAGGGAGCCACAGGACGCTCCTTCGCACGCGACACACTGGGGTCCTAGAGAGACCAGACGGGACAAACTAAATCCGTCATCCTAGAAGACATGCAACAAACTCAGGCCTGGTGTATGTGTCGTAAGTGCCCCAGTTTCCCACCCCAGCTGAAGAGTGTCTCACCTCCATTTCAGAGTCGCTGGAGTCTGCGTGTGGGGACGTCGCTGGACCGGCCAGGAACGGCAGCATGGGCTGACCCATCTTAGCCATGCGGGAGATGAGCTTGGCTTTGGTCACGTCAGGATTCTGGGGTACAATGGAATAGAATGAGGCAGGTAAGACGGTGCTGTGGTGACAAAACAGATCAGCATTACTGAAATACTACATACAAATTAGAAATACTTTTCAAAATATCAATCCACGTAGGTCCAGGAATACCTCATCTGCTGCATTTCACACTATTGACATATAATAGTTTTTAAAAAATGCATCCACAACAAGAATATCTTCTGAAAGCATGGTGCTTCATGATAAAAGTGTACCATGAACGGCTACACACCGTTAACTGTTCACTGATAGAGTTGGATTTCACACGCAGGGGTGCATCTCTGGGTAAAGCAATGGGGGAAAAAATGACAAACTGTAAGTGTTTCCTCATAGCATGTTCAGTATGTCTAAACTACACAAATTAAAAATGTTTATGTGCAGAACTAATACAATAACACTGCTGGAGGTTTGTGTGTGTCTGTCTGTGTCTCTGTGTGTGTAAAAGGGGGACTCCTACCCTTGTTTAGCCGGAGCTGAGGCAGCAGGTGGAGGCTGTGCGGTCACCTCAGGGCCCAGACTCTCCACACTGGGGGCAGGCGAGGGTGCGGCCGAGTCCCGAGAGCCGATACTGACCCGCTCAGAGCCTCCATCCTTGGCAAACTTCACCTGAGAAGAGCAGGGGCACAAATTAAGAGCTTTAAAAAAAAGTACACTGCACTCTCATATTATTCATGCTTAGTGGTAAAAGTCAGGAAGGTCATGGACAAATAACATGCTAAGATGCCAGGTCAGGGTGTGAGATGACACAGGAGTCAGTGAGAAGGATCAGCTCAGAAAAAAAGATTGTCTAACCATTAAAAAAACTGAATGGATCTAGTTTTATCCAAGTACACATTTAAACCAAATGTATATGTTATAATATGTTATATGTTAAATATGTTATTTCAGTGAATGCGTCACTCACCCTTCTGATCTCTGTTTCAAAGATCAGCGTGCTGTTCGCTGGCACCCGGTTAGGCACGCCCTGCGCGCCGTACGCCTGGTTGGGGGGAACCACAAGAAGTCGCCGTCCACCCTTCTTCATGCCCGCCATCCCCTCTTCCCAGCCCTGAGGGTGGAGAGAGAGAGAGAGAGAGGTAACCCAAAGGTTGGATCAATTACATTTAAAAAAGTGTAGAGAGATGCCAAAGAAAGAGTACTCTTACCTTAATGACTTTCCCAGCGCCTAGCTTCAGCCGCAGGAGCTTGTCTTTATTGAGATTGGAGTCAAACACCTGCAAGGAGCACAGGTATATATAGGAAATACTGTGATGTGCCTCAACAGTAAAGCTGCTTGTACTGAAGGGCTTTACCGCTACACTTCACTCTCAAATGATGTGCATACCGCTCCAGTGGTGTGGTTCTGCAGTAGCCAGCCCGTGTAGGCCACCTCCAGAGAGTCGCCATTCTCCACTGCCTGTCCCTCTCCGAGCGTCAGGTCCTGCACGATCACAGCATCCAGCTGAGCCGCACTGTTGACCTTTGACAAACACACCTGCAATACAAGAGGAAGTGTTGGTTCATTAGAGGCTCTCCTCATAAGCATAGGGTGCAGCATGATGGTTTTATTACCACCAATTAAGCAGATTCAGGATTTGATTGTGTCCACATAACCAATCAGTTCAGATGGTTATAGGTACCAGCAAGAGCTTTCAATACAATCAGAAATCTCAGTGTGTGCAGTGACAAGTAATGTTACCTGAAATCGCTAACACACTGTAGAGTGGTCTCCCTACCTCCTTACAGAAGTCCAGCGCTGCTTTCTCAGACTCAAACATCACTGACCAGTTCTGCCGCTGGTCATCGTAGAATGTGCAGTAATTGCTAGGCTGAACCTGAGGAAGCAAGACAATGTATGGCATGTTCAACTCTGCATTAGACAAAAACCAGGGACAATGCATTGTCCAGCCATTTCAAGTTTGCCCAGACTCACAGTGAAGATGAAGCCCGTGTGAATCTTGGCTGACGTGACTGGCTTCTGTTGACTGGCATACAGCAGCAGCTTGTACTATGAGAGAACACAGACAGACGATATGTTGTCAACGCAGGACTCTCGCGCCCAGTGACACACCACTCCATTTAGCTGGACCATAACTCGAGCACTAAATGCTCCACCATTCCGCCGAATACCATTCTTACTGACTCAGACTGCAAAGAGGCAGATGACTCTACAATGGAACTAGTACTGATCCATGTGGCGATCAAACTTGAATCTAAGTTAAAAACACAAGATGCACTCTCCTACATTCACTAAACAGTCATTCTGTCATTCACACAAAATCATAACATATTGTTTGATTATCTTTCTCCATACATTGATACCCACCTCTTTACTAGTGTGACTTCCCAGCACAGCAGCTCCCAGTTTGCCTTGCTTCATGTACTGTCCATTAACGCTGATGCAGGGACGAACAGTTACGACATATTAGGCTACATATACAGTCAAGTCACAGGGAAATAGGACATTCTGTACAACTTGATTATTTCTCTGGTAACTACTTGTATATTAATATTTTTTCAACAGTTATTACAACTTACTATCTGTAGGCATGAACTGCTGTTGCTAAAAGCACTGCAGGGGTTCCAGCTGGTGGAGGTGGCTTCTGAGTAGGTGGACCTTCAAAAAAACAAAAAATCCAGGAATATATTGATGGCCAGGTAAGGGATGGCAAATGCCAATCCTTTGGTAACATATTCTCAGATATCTGCAATCATACCTGAGTTCATAGAACTCTTCCTTGGTTGCTTTGGGGCTGTGTACTGGAATGAATCATTGCCTTGACTTGTTGCCTGATCAAGTCCAAAGAGAGACGCCAACTTTGCCCTAAAAATCACACACGCAGACACACACAAATGCGCGCACACACGCAAATCCTTCACTGCCCAAAGAATTTACAGTACAATCACAATGCATTGTTCTCCTTGCACAGCAAAGACTGACATTGACTTCTCAGAAGGAATTACTACCCAGTAGTTCATAAAACAACTAGTTTTCCTTCGACAAGCCAAGTAAAATATCTGCCAAAAAATAAGTGTATTAAAACTCATGCATTTCTTTAACATCCTACACCATACTAGGTCAGGCGACATAGCATATTAAGACGCATAGCACTAGTTAGTCATTTCTTTAGTGACATTATCATGTAGGCTACAAGAAACTATATCAATGCAGATTAATGCAAGCTAATCATGCAAAACCAATAAACCAAGCAACAAACAAATGAAAGAGACATGCCAACACTGACTGGCCTATATCTGACTATCACACGTCTATGAACTCATGCTGACCCATGGATTTCCCTCCACTGGTAGTCATTGTCCCGTAGTGAGTACAAGCTGGTGAGGCCAGGGCCGACGGTCTGAGGACTTGGTCCCCAAGACCTGTTGATGGACACTACTCCAGACAAAACATTACTTGAACGTGCTTCTGCACGGACGATCTTCATCATACGAGCCCTTTCCCTCTCCCTGTCTCTCCTCTCCCGGTTGGTATCCATCGGTGGCAGTCACACGTCGGTGGCAGAATTAGCAGGGAATCGCAGGCAAGTGCCCTGATGAGCCTCCATGAGGCAGCCGCAGTGCAGCTCTCAAATCAGCAGCTTCAGCCAGCTGAGAAGGGGCTGGCCTGCCAGCCTTGCCTTGCCTTGCCTTTAACCTCCTCCCATAACCACTAGCATGTGAGAGGAATTATATCAGCCCCCACTCCACCCTCCCATCTATACCGATTTTTTTGGCCATGTTTCTGCCAAACTAGAAAGAGTTTATTTGGCTCCAAATTGCATTTCATGCCACACCAGCTACCCCTGCCCAGAAAATATTAGAAAGCAAAACAGATCTATTGTGCAGTAGATTATCCACCTGATATCAATGAGAGGACTGTAGCAGCTACAGGCAAACAAAGACAATATGCAGTGGTCAGGTGTAGTGTGTGTGCATGTGTGTGTTTACAAAAAGCCCAAATTTAGTTAAACCTGTGAAACTTTTCTGCCGTTTTCTTTCAGCCTAAGTTTAATCTTGAATCACCTTAAACATGCACCAGCCCTGACATTTTAAGACACATTAGTCCAACTAACTTGGGCTAATCTTAAACTTCAACTTCCTTCCTTGAGCAAGAACAGTTCCTGCCAGGACATCAAAACCACTCACATGACCCACTGAGCCACTAAAACTTATTATCATGTGGGTATATAAATGTCAACTTGTGAAAATCGGAAAACATGGTGTTAGCAACGCCATTCACCCACAAATCCGTGTAAATTGAAGTAGCCATAAGCTTTCGTCTCACCAAGCTGGCCGTTTTCTTGCCTCCTCCTGAGCCATCCAGACAGACTGCTAATTAACTAGCTCGAGACCTGTGTGCTGTCTGTGTACTGTCATTTTTCACACTTTTGTGCAATCATCTGATCGTATAAGGGGATTGAACGTAACGTTGACGGTGCTTCTCCAATAATTTGCCAACAACATATTTGATCAGAAAAAGACGAGACCGCTAACCCAACTATTTAAGTTACTTTCTGTTGTACAGTAACAATCTTTTGATGAAGTTAAAATCATTATCACCAATACAATATGCTAACACTGAAATGTCAAACTAGATTAACGTTAATACTGGCATGGTTGAATGGTACTCAAATATGTTAATGTTAAAGTAATCAAATTAAAAGACAGAAACAAAACTAGGACTGTGTGGGGTCTATTGTATACTGCTAATGGCTACAGCTACCTAAACACTGAATCTACCTAGCTGCTGATAGCTTGCCTCTGGAACTAGACACTCACCCTCCTGTGGGAGACAAAAAATCTCCATCCTCATCATCTGTGGAGAACATAATTCTTTTTAGATGTCCTGTTCCAGTGCAGACGACACAGATACGGATTATTGCACTCTCCAAACGACTAATGTCGTGGTTTACTCTTAGGACAAAACGTACTCGAATATGCACAGGTCATAGCTAATGTAGCCAGAGAGCTAGGCTAGCTAACAACCACATCGCTTCCTGTTTCCCTTGGAATCAGCTGACCCACCACCTGATGCTTGGGACTGACAGAGACAAGAAAGCACATAGCAGTTTTTTTTTTAATCTGCTACTTCTTACTATGACTTAAGCATGACTTATACTCATGCTCATACTCGATATGTCAGATTTGTTAATCAGCAGAACAATATCAAATAGGCCTTAAGTTATTTTTAATATAAGTGGATTGATATAGCCTAGGTGAATCGTTAGCATATTATTATTTGAAACATGATCAGGCTTTCACGCTAAGGTAGTTGCCAGACTTGTTAAAAATAGCTTTAATCAGTTTAGAATATACTAAATTGTTCCACTCCAAAATTAAGTTTCTCCACATGGTGGCGACAAAAATCCACATAGAACTTCGACTGCGTTGCTAAGCAGCACTCCGTTTATTCCAGTGTTGTAGCAGAAAAGTCCAAAAAGATTGGGGGAGTTTGTCCAGAGAACTAGCTTACATGTTTGGAAAATGGACCTTTCCTTCCCTCTATGAATTAACGTTAGGCCGAGATTAATTATCGTCTTATTTCCGAGAGAGAGAGTCGATGTAACACTCTGAGGTAACGTTGTTGCGTGCACTGCTTACTGACAGTGTGTCACTTTACATCTAACATCCATTGCCAAAGCATAACGTTAGCGACTAAGTCAGGTTATTGAAAATTGTCTTTAGAAATGCGCTAACGTTAAATGTTAGAAAGAACCCGCATGTAGCCTAAGTTAACTGGCTAAGCTATGGTCATGTGTATGTCAACTTCATTAAAACATTTAAGATGTCGCTTCATTCCCCAATTATCATCTTAACATTATTTTACTGTTGAATCACTACACAGCCTATGACAAGCCTAGCTGAAAAGGTATCGATGCTAATCAGCTGAAAATAGCTAATTCATTGTCTTTTCTCTCAGGTGTGTCCAAATATGGGCAGCGTCGCAGAGAGGAACTCTCATGGACCTCACTGTTATTGGGCTGTATGTCAGCATCCTTGCTGCTGGGAGGCTGAGCGCAGGCTTTCTAAAGGCATCTCACCGCAAAAAGTGAAGTTGTCTTCTCAGGAATGTGCCCGTACAAACGGTATTCTATGCTTAAATTACAACGAAAGATCAACTGTGTGTTGTGCCCAATAGCTGCAATATCAGTATTTAGCCTACTAGCCTATGATCAAAAAGCATACTGGCCTATAGACCACTCTTTTTCTTCATGTCTCTCTCATAGATGAGTTCCCAACATTGACAGTTGTGGATGTTTCACAATGGACCTGGGGCAAAGACAAATCTAGGTCTAACCCTTTGTATGTGAGTAACAGCACAGATAGCTTGATGTGTGAGGCCTCTCATCAGAACCAGTCTTTCCCATCTTTGAGCCCTCTCATGGAACAGAACAGGAGGTCAGAGAAGTGAGTGTCACAAGATTTTCTTAATAGATTCCATATATCTGACACTTGACAAGAAGCAGTGCAGATTTAGTGTAGAAGTAGCCTACAAACTCATTGTTTGGGTCTGAGAGTTTTGACCTCTGCTTTGCACAGACGACTTCAACTTCCACCGGTGACCTGTGTGGATTCTTGTAATCAGAGCAAGCAGCAGGTTAAGGTGTGTAATTGTTTATGCAATGCTTTACGCGGTTAAAGCTGTACAAAAGTTTACAATTCTAGATAGCTAAGAACATGACAAAACCAGAATCAGAATCAGCTTTATTTGCCAGGTTTGCATAAACGAACAAGGAATTTGACTCCTGTTAATCTTTGCTCTCAAAGTGCAACACACTTAACATAATAGGAATACAAATAAAAACCATAAAAAGAGTAAAATAATAAAAACAGAACAGTAAGAATAGAATGAAGGGCAGTAAAAAAAACATGAAAATTATATACAAGGCCTTTTTCCATTATTCTAATATCTAGGCCTGACTACCAGGCATTCTTTTAGTAAAATAGATGCTCCTTGGCCTATTTTATCTAACCAATTTGTCTATTTCTCAATGTAATATTTTTGTAGCTTAACACAGCTTGGATTGAGCCACTGGCCAGTTGTCCTAGTCCAACTCGAGGTTCAAACATGCTTGTTGTGTGGGTTCCTAATCCAGACCACGCCCCTGTTGCTCTCTCCCAGAACAGGTAAATACAGGTAGCTCATTAGATGAGATCCAGGAATAGAGGAAATCTAACTAATCATATTATAATATAATAATGTATAGCAGTTTATTACAATGGGACTGCAGTGCATATAAACTGTGTAACTCACAGAAGTCAGTTGTATCCATGCTTTGTCTCCCATTAGTGAAGAAAGGGCTAAATCCCCTCATGTGGCTGTGAAAGAGATTTTCTGTTTGCCATCCTCAGAAACTTTGATCAAATCTAATGTAAGTAGACATGTTATTACAAATCCAGTAGGTTTGAAAGCCACCTCAATTAGAGGTGTGGCCTTCATGGTTACTTTTTTAACAATAAAAAAATAGATAATAGATCATCATAAAAGGACATGCTCTTAAAATGTATTATGTCAATATAGATCAGGAAGAAAACAGGCGTGAAAAAGAGGGTGCGGTTCCAGCTGTCTTTCTCTCCATCCATCTCACCACTGATGGCCTCGGATTTATCAGAGCAATGCAGTGTCCTTGGGCACACAGCTGGCTCCTGGAAGGCCACAGAGGACACAGGAACCTTCCCTCTCTCTGACGCGCGGGCCCCAAACACAACCAAGCGGAGGCCCGAGTCAGCACCTTCTGCAAACAAAGACCCGTTTTTGCTCAGGAACAAGCCTGTGGTCTTCCACGACATCAGAGAGAAGAAGCAGAGGAAGGTGCCCGGTGATGTCCAGATAATGTACAAACTGGACTACAAGGTATGGGGGGCATTTATTCGGGTTCCGGGGGTCCTCCTTCATCAGTTTTTGGTTTCTTCATTTTGTATTGTTTTTCAATGATTTTGTTGTTCATTATTATTTTATGATTTTTAATTTGATGTAGAATAGCGAGGAGGGTATTGACTGGAAAAGTCTCAGAGCACAGGCTTATTTGTGGAAAAAATATAACCTCTCAAACAACCGGACGAAGGAAAAAGCAGTTCCTCCAGAGGGCGCTACTGCACCCCTGTCACCACAGCATACACATCCCCGTCTCAATGTCATTCCTCAGGCTACAGTGCCCCACCTAAGGAATCCAGTCTTAAAAGGTTAGTTTAGTCTCGAGGTAAATGCCTACAGACAGGATGTCATGAAATTAGATGTTTTAAAATATATTCTGCATTACAAAGTAATAAATTAGCTGTGTGTGTGTGTGTGTGTGTGTGTGTGTGTGTGTGTGTGTGTGTGTGTGTGTGTGTGTGTGTGTGTGTGTGTGTCTGTGTCTGTGTCTGTGTGTGTGAGTGCATGTGTGCATGTGTGTGTATGGGACCTGCAATATGTCAATGCATGAAAGGTGCTACAGGAAAGACCTCCCCTCAGTTAGTCTCCCAGAGCAAGAGTATTCTTAAGGAGCCATCCAAGCACAGTTCGAGTCCAGGTGTTCAAATCCCACTCCATGTAAGTGTGCTGTCCAACACATGATGTATATGATTCCTTTTGGGGTACTGCATTCTTAACATATGTGTCACTAATAGCTCTTTGATGGAGATGCGGGTGAAGTACCTATAAAGCAAGGCAGTGATGTTCACTTCACACCTGGTCCACTCCAGCCAGAGGAACGCCCTGAAGATGAGACAGGTGAGCTTACCATCAGTCAGCTGTGTCACACTGCCCCATCTAAAAAGAAGTAATGCTTAAAGGTGCAATGAGGGATTTTACGCGATTCAAAGCCCATAAAACTTATTGTCACATTCAGCAATCACCTCCTCACGATCGCTAGCTGCTATTCCGTGAGTACACTTTAAAAAAAAAAGAAAAAAGAAAGGCAGCCCAGGCTCTGAAAACGGGAAACAAACAAAGTGGGGGCAGCCTATCCTTCAAACAAAAACGAAACCCTGAGTCATTTCTCTGGGAATACTGAAGGTAGAAACCAAAAACTGATGAAGGAGGACCCCCGGGACCTGAATAAATGCCCCCCATACCTTGTAGTCCAGTTTGTACATCATAAGGTAGGGGTGAGCTGCCTCTCTGGCATGTTTTGTTTGATGTTTGGTTAAAATATAATGCATTGTTTTTTTGCATGAAAGCATCTGCTAATACATTTAAACATAAACATAAACACACATAAATGCTACTTCCTGCGCAATCCCTGACTGTGCCTTTAATTTGAGCCTTTTACAAGGCTTTTCATTTACAGTGCATTCCCTATGTGCTGATATGTGAGATGAATATAGGGTTTACCGATTTGTTTGTGAGGATATTGAGTAGAACTGTGTTGCTATGATTTATATTACAGCACCCTACAAATTCAATCATCCTATACATTGCATGTGTTAGTTCTAACAGCCTAATAACCAAAGAGTCAGACTGGTAAATGTTTATTAAGACGGATGTGAATACATTAGTACATCACTTTGCCATTGACTTACTGTGTATTGCCGTTGCAACCAAACTGGCATAGTGTTGTATGGCTCATGTTTTAGATGAGTTTTGAGGACTTTTGAAATTCTAAATCTTGTAGATCTTCTAGTTTTTTCACTTACACAGTCTACAATCCTGATTATGACTATCCAATTTCCTTCCAAAGAGTACAAAGATTGTACAGATTGGTTTTCATGTAAATTCCATGTCATTACATGTCGTGAATGTGGTTTTCATAGATATTATGTACATTTCATTTCTCTCTGCTGTCATCTTAGAGCCAACTCCGAACACCTCTGTAGCCACGATGAGTGCGGAAGCAGAGGTGCCTCAGCATAGCCAGGTAATGCCACCGGCTTTCCACAATCCCGCCAGTAAGAAGAGGCTACAGTGGGCAGACTTTGAGAGTTTGGAACCTGAGCCTGAGGTCTCTTGCCCTGAGCTTACCGCGCCACCACCCAGCCCGAAGCAGAAAGACCCCAACGAGCAGTAAAAATGATCAAGTGAGGACCTGCCAGTCATATGGTGGTGGTCATTCCGCGCAGATATTTTACGTTTTTATACAAACAGCAATACAAATGTTAACACAGGTCCATAAAAGCACATCTCAAATGCTTCTAAGTCATTCCAGTCTGGACTTTATCCAAAATGTATGTTTGTATGTATGTTGTCATTGTCACATTACTTGCACAACTGTAAATTAGGTAGTAGGCAGTGCAATATGATGTTGGTAAGGACATTGCAACATCAAATACATACATTCATAGATTCTAAACTATTAGAAACAGAACTCAATTTTTAACATGAGGTGAGGGCTAGATCCATGCATGAACATTGCAAAGAAGAGCTCTAATTAATCAGAACCCTCACACTCAAAATAATTTCTGACTCTCAGTGTGTCCTGAGTTGGGATGGCCAATAAGTACCAGACAATATCAGAATACTTTCCCTATTTGCAATCAGACAGTCATATCAATAATGAGATTCTCAGAGTTAGCTCAACTTTATAGTTAAATAGAAATATTAAATGAAAACTTCTAAATGTATTAGAACAATATATCTATTAATATTATTAGTAGTAGTGAAGGGGTTTCTAGGTGTACTGATTAGAAGTTTTTGTTTATTAAATGTAAGACCCATTAAATAGCAGCTTACACTGTTAAATATGTATGTTACCTGCATGTACGAGGGACCATATTACACAATGCAGTACTGAGTAATTGTGTAATATGCATGTTAGATGTGCTTACTGAGCACACCATGTATGTTGAAGACAGATCAATAGCCAACTTTAGTTAAAGCCTAATCCAGTGTTTAAGGCAAGGATGTAGAAATCTCCCATATTACATGGATCTGGCTGTGTTTCTCATCCTAATCTGAAATGACACAGTGGTCGCCCAGCCTTCACCCTCGCCCAGCACTGATGGCATTGTGAGAGACTGCCCTCTGGCTTGCAGGATTCCCTCCCGTTGCCGGCTATTTCCTTTCTGGCCCGGAGTTTTTGCTCCGCCAGCTGTGTTAGCTGAGGAAAGTCAGTTCTCACACCCAGGTCCTGTCTGAATGCCAGAGGACATCCAAGCGACCCACACAGTGTGCAACACGAATGGAAAAAAGAAAAAAGCATCCCACCCTTTTTCCTAAACAGAGAGTAAACTGTCATCGTCGTAGGAAAAGCGGAGGGAGCTTCCGCAACGAGTACAGATTTCCATAGTGGCCTCCCAAAGGATGTGCTCTGCCATAGCAACAGATGGCCTCACATTAACGCGGGCCCTATAAACCCCAAACAGCTGAGACCCGTTTGTTTGACCAGCGTTAGAGGCCCTCGTCATCTGTTGGGAGTTGTACGTCAAGATGCATGTTAAAAAGCGTCAGTGACATTTACAGACAGTTAACCGGGTTGCACAATGTTGAGTGACAGCTTTGACATGTTGTCTACTCTACCCCTCAACTGAAGACCATGGCACTCACAGTCGGACCGCGATGCTTCAAACGCTGCTGTGTGATGAAGTGCACCCTTTTAACTGGTTTGACCTAATTACAGGTATGATTTCCCAAGTGTAAGACCTCACTCAAGTATAAAGCGGCCTTTTGATCAGGAATGACTCAGGGAAAAAGTGAGCATCGGTGCAGACCGACTTGCTTAATTTGAGGCGGCATGAGGTTTGGGTGGGAGGTTAGGGGCTTTTGGAGTTCCCCCCCACCCCCCCCCCCCTTTTTTTTTGCAAAGCAAACAAATGAAACTGACTGCAAGATCGGGCAATGCGAGTGTAATTAGATAGATTAAACAAACACTTTGTGCCAGGAATCTCAAAAAGTGCTGCGACAAGAATCTCCCTGGCCAGGAGTTCCCGTTTCACATGGGTTCTGCAGTTCTTTTTTTCTTCTTCTTTTTTAGGATGCTGTAATTTCATTCTCCATCACTTTTAGCACAGTACCACAAATCTCTGAATCACCACATTTCTGATAGAGGCCATGCCCAAGCCAGTGTAGCCTTCACAGGCAGGCTTTTCAGCGTTTGCCCCCATACAGTCACGCCAGTGTGTGTTGGACTGTATTTTGTTTGTGTCACTTTCCCCCATGGGATAATTCTGGAACTTTCTGAGATAACATTTTCCCTGTGAAATCACAGGCAGGGCTCTGTAGTGGAGCCACACAGACACCCGCCTCCTTGCTCCTCCGCTAACAGAACGGCCTGTGTGAGTGAAGCCTTCTGTAGAGGCAGCCCCAACACTTTTTTTTTTCTGAGAGAAATGTTATTTCTCTTATTTGTGTATGTTGCTGGGCTGCTGTGTGCTGGATGAGGAGCAACCTCAAATTCACCTGTGGATAGGGTGCCAATGGTCTGTTTACAGGACCATTTTTCTTCACTCTCGTTCATGTTTTTTCTTTAAGTCATACGCTCCACAGTGTGGCTTTTGATAAGCAAGCTAATCAAGGTTCTCAGTATTTTTTCCTTCTTACTTGTCGACTCGCTGTAAAATTGCTTATTTCTCGTTGTAGACGACTGGCACTGTTGCTGTGGACATTGTACCACAAAAGTATAGCTGCGAAATATTAGGTGATTAAGGTTTTCATTTTACTTGGTTTTGTGTGTACAATCAAGCTGTTCTCATGGCTGCCTCTCTTGGCATCGTTCTTTGGGCTCAGCATTGTTTTAGATAACCCAGCAGAGAGACAGATGTTCCATGGTCATGAACATGTGTATGCGCGCGCGCACACACACACACACACACACACACGCTATCATGGCTGAGGTATTCACCGACATGCCTGTCCCTCTGCACCAGTTTTAATATGAGCCCCGGGAATGTGGAGCGTGACATATTAGAGGGTGTGCGATGTACACTGTAACTCCCCCGGCCGGCACACCTGCCCACAGCTCGCGCACAATAGGCAGGTTATTGGCCTCGCGGTGGAGGGGGTCTCTTGTTGCTTTCATCACTTCTATTAAGGCGAGTGCTGGAATGTAGCCGCCACGCTTTCTCACTGCTGCACTCCGCTACCAGAGAGCCGGAGCTGTTTAAATGAGCCCTGTTGTGGCTACGCACGAGTCCCAGATACACCTGCAGTACTGCATCAGTACGTGGCTGATCGCGGATCGCTAAGGACTGGTGAAAGATTTTTGGAATGCCTGAGGCCTATGCTGGACTGTTGGTGTCCAACGTAAAACAAAAAAGGGAAAAGTATATACACACCCACATTCATTTATTAGCATGAAGACCTACTCAACATGCTGACGCATCAAATGACTTAAGCATATTTAATGAAGGAATGAATAAGATCCAGCTGTGCTTCACTTGAATTCCACCAAAACCAGAGGTCTCTGAAAGCTGCTTTCACTGAGGTGTCTGTCAGCCTGCCACATGCACACGTGGGCTGACCCCCACCCCCTCCCCCTTACACACACACACACACACACACACACACACACACACCACCACCACCACCACCACCACCACCACCACCACCTCAAACAACTGGCTGTGTACTTACATAGTACATGAGACCCACATGTTTCGCAGGGTTTCTGTTGATGTTGACGTTCTGAGGAGGTGCTCTGAGACATCCGTATGAGGAATGCGTCTGCTCTCTGACCTGCGTGAGAGAGATGCAGCTGATTCCACACTCACCTTACACACACACACTGGCTGCCCCATCACGCCAGTGCGACTTGGGTTGGGCCACCACGGACATCTCCACCAAAATAATTGGAGATTGACTCATGTCCAGTCACAATGGAGGGATCATTAATGTGTGTGGGTGACCATGCATAACGGTGATAAATATGACTAAAATTGTATACATATTCAAAAAAAAAAAGTCATGCGGAATGGACAGTGTGCGGGATCTCTTTTAAAACCACAGTGCCATATCACAAAGGAGATGAATCAGGGAGGGATGTAACGGTATGAAAATGTAACCTTACGGTTAACCAAAATGATCACGGTTTTCGATATTATCGTGGTGTGTATCGTAAAAGTGTGTTCAATATGTCCAGAAAGCACTAATAGGCCTACACAAGCTGAAATAGTTTCAAAAAGTGTGACAGCATTTACTATATTACAAAATATAGGCAAAACCTTATCAAAAGTGCAACATTTAATCAGGGACGCTGGAACTCATTTTCACCTGAGGGTGTTCATAGAGGGGGTGCTGAGTGAGGGTCATTTTTTTTTTTTTACTGAGTAGATGTGATTCCTTTATTCTGGTGCAGGCCTACATCCTGACTGCACATACCTGGCTGAGCTAAGCATTCTAAATTAATAGCATAACGTTACCGTGGCATTGTGTGTTGTCACTTTTTCCTTGGTCCTGTTTAATTGGCTTTGTGCCACAGTTAAATCCATCAAGTAGATAACAGAATCTGAGAAGGATTAAACACACGGTTTCCACACCGTGGTAATCAACCGTGATAATCATGATATTTGAAATGAAAACGCTAATTGTTATCGTCAACATTTTTTATCGCGGTTTACCATTATACCGGTAACTGTTACATCCCTACGCTCACGTCAACCTGCGCTGGCTCATTGCCGAGTTCTTATCGATTCAGTCAATGGTGCGCAGTCTCCATGCCATCACACTAGGCCAATATGCCAAAAACCTCCCTTCCTACCAACCGGTGGATCCATCAAACGTCATGTCAAACACCTACCAGCATGTTCATTGCTTTATCATGCAACAACAAATGTGTAGTCTACCTCTCCGGGGTTTTGTTTTTGGTGCATTTTGTCTGTTTGTTTGTCTTTAAACATAATTTTCTACTATCTTAGATTTTAGTTTCACATTGCAAGTAATGCTTAACATGACCAATAGGGCTACAAATTGTGGTTAACTAGTGTCAATAGCATATTGCAAGTAGTTTTGAACCATAGAACTTTAATCGTAGCCTATAGCCAAATTGAAATAAATGCGAATTTATGATAAGCCTGTCAGTTCGACTGGCGACCCACAGTTGGATAAGCAGGTTCCCCCGAGCAGTCTGCATTGCTAGACACTGAGGGCTTCTCTGTCTGCTGATATTTTGCTCAAAGGTCCAGGCAGTCTAGCCCTCATGCCATTTCAGCTCAAAACACTTTTCATTTGTTAGCCTACTTAATAAACGTGTCTTTATTAATGGCAACATTACAGTATTTAGGCTATGTTAATCTCAAGCCACTCTAAGAAATGGCTCTAGGCCTACTTTTATAGTAAGCTACAGCACAGCAAAATCGAATTGCAGTCTGAGGGATACATTTGTCCAGAAAACGTTGTTAGACATAGTCTATAGGATAGGATACATAATCACATATTTGGAGATGATTTGAAGTGGGCTCATATGCTTCCATAACATATTGATGTAAAAAAGAGAAAATGTGGTAAGGCCAGCCTATGGCATTTCTGATATCTAGCAGATAATTGGTTATAGTCCTGTTTTGCAGATGGTTATTATGCATAATAGTTTTAAGCAACAATAGCAATAGGCTTGTCACTAATAATGACACAAAATAGGCTAATGAATGTTAATTTAATGAAGTTTCAACATTGTAGGCTACAGTTTTCCTACATGTATTCATGTTCTAACTAAGACAAGCCTACATCCATCATGTTCCAACAGAATAAGTAGGCCTAGGCTACATGTTGAACCAATTCTGGGTAGAGGTGGATTTGATCGTTCGTTCTCATGACACAGTTCGTGTCGTTCAGTTCGCCAAGATGATTCGTTCTGAATCGTTCGTTCGTTCGTTCAGTCGCATTTCCGGTACAACGGTCAATCGACAATCAAAAAATCCAGTGGAAACTAGATGGCAGAAGTGTGAAGGCCAATCGGCCCACCATTTTTTTCTACTTCGCCACCTACAGATGTTTGACAGGTATGATACTTCGAAACGCCATGTTATTTCCCATAGACATTCGACGCCCGGAAGTTGGGTGGATCCGGATGTTTCGGAGGCGGGACTTATTCCGGAGAGGTCTATGCCAAATGATCTCAATGTCACTCAAACGCTGTTTACATGGACGAGCCTACGAGGCAGATGTCACACTTTCTGTATACTATACTAAAATGCGTTGCTATGCAAAACAAGAGATTGAAGATTGAAGATACAAGAACAAAGCATAAATATTTACCTGAGCAATGTCGTCATTGTGGTCATGACGGAAGCATCTTCAATGGTTCGCAGACGTATTGTATCCTAGATTGTGGGTTGGTGACGTGCCTTGGAATGATATACGATACACTTGTACGGTTTTGCACTGTACACAGTTTAACTTGTGTCTGTACAAGGTGATATACAGCTGTAGAATGAACTAATTCATGTGTGAGACAACAGCTGCAACAGGCAACAAAATGATAGCCTGACAGGAAATGAATGTAAACTTTCTTTGTATATGCCATTATAAATCAGTTGAGGTATAGGCCTACTCTGTTTATTTGGTGAACAGTCAAACCTCTTACCCTACTCATGCCTCAACACAGACATTGAACTAATTCTTTATTTGATGCAAAACATGTTGCTGTCCTAAGAGTTGTCATGCCAAAAATACAAACAACATTCCTGTCAAAGCCCAGCACTGACTCAATCTCCACAAGCAAATCATTAAACAGACATGCACCTGCATGTCATGCATACTGTGAGAAAGTCTGGAGAATTAATGTCATGCATACTGTGAGAAAGTCTGGAAAATTAATTTAATGCATTTAATTAATCATGAGGACTACAAGCAATGCACATTATCTCTCTCTCTCTCTCTGTCTCTATCTATCTATCTCTCTCTCTCTCTCTCTCCACACGCACACACACACACACACATATATACAATCTCAAGGTGAGGACGTACTTAGCTCTGCAGTGGTAGCTCACTTTAAATAGTTTGAGGTCTAAAGGAAATCACACCCAGTGTAATATACTGTTTACTACACACACCCCAAAATGATGTCAGGATTACACAGATCATAGTCATATAGGAGTGTAGTCCATATATGAGATCCAGTAGGGATGTAGGGAAATAAGAGTCTTTAAAGCAAAGCTGTCGTGTTGTGTGTGGTTCAGCTGACGGGGAATCTCATAAAGGTAATTTCAGTCTCCAACAGAGGTCCAGGTTGGAGTGGGAAACCGTAGGCTACAGCCTTACTTCATAGATACCTCCAGCCCTCCCCCCCCCCCCCCCCCCCACACACACACTTTCTCTTGGAAATGTTTGCCTGACTGACAAACAATGGCTGGGAATGAGCCAGACGGACATTTGCCAATAGCAGCCCCCCCTCAGCCCCCCACCTCCTCATCAGGGCTCGATGTGAGATGGCCAGCGCACACATCCTGCCTTTGTGGGCCAGGAATCCCAAGAATCCCGACTGTGTGCCCTCCTTCTCTTTACCTCCGCCCCTTCCAAGACTAGGTGCTCCGACTGCTTCCAAACATCTCCAAGACTGCACCCGATCTTATCCTGCTTTCTGTCTGTATGCTTATGTAAAGCGATTTGTGTGTGTGTGTGTGTGTGTGTTTCTGTATGTATGCACGTGTGTGTGCAGAACCTTCTAAGGTTCTAATGTACTATTCCACTTCATAATTATTACACTTTTATGGTCTTGAGATATCTTTGTTGGTTGTTCCCATTTAAAGAGCATTTTGATTAAATGGTGCTTTAAACGTACGCATTTTTTACACACAATATAATAGTGCTTTTCAACAAGCATGTTTTGGTTTGCTGTGGAAAATACCTGTGGTCCAGATACAGTACACAGTAAAGGCAAAACTAGACATATTAGGTCTGGGTGTAGGTTAACACCGGCCTCATGAAAAGTGCTAAATTCCTTTTCCTGTTATGTGTTTCATAACTGCTAGCCAAGGCCTAATGCGAGGGCTTCCTGACCAGGAACAAAAACACTTTTCATGTTCTTATGGGATGACAAAGAGAATGTTTGGTTTTTCCTACGAAAACATGGGAACCTGCGTGAACAGCCTGGGTTTCCTGGAATGTCACTGTTAGGAAAGATTTCAGGCTACGCTGGTGCTCACCAGGAAGTGTCTGAAGCGGAAGGTGTTTCAGGATAGGAGGTATTATGTGTGTGTGTGTGTATTTGTGTGTATTTGTGTGTGCGTTCGTGTGTACTTGTATTTGTGCTTATGTGTTGTTTTTTAGGGATTTCCTCAGTTCATTGTCTGCATCACCATTTCCTAGCATAAAAATATTCTTTACTCAGACTGGGGTTTCCCTCATAGCTTTGCTACATAACTGAAACCTTTGATTGTTATGTGGCACATCACCTTGTATTACAACCATTTTTTCCCCATCAGAATTGTTTATCCTTATTATCAATAATAAATCTGTGTCAGCCTAAATGCTTGTCTGCCTATTCTACTACATTAGCCACCCTATATTTATACACACAAATATAGCAACTAATAGCAAAACCCAAAAGCAATCTTTGCTCATGTTGTTGTCACTATGGTCCACAGACAGGTTGTAATTCATCAGCCATTTCCTCCAGAGCTGCACTCTGCTTCCCTCCTCCCTCCAGAGAGGTGTGGTGATGTCACGGAGGGGGGCGTGTGTGTGTCTGTGTGTGTGTGCGTGAGTGTGTGTGGTGGAGAGGTGTGTGTGTGGGGGGGGGGGGGCTGTCTGAGAGCCTCTATAAGGTGAGGTGCTGGCTGGGAGATTCTCTCAGCCAATCTCACAGGAGCTGGGTGGCACTGGGAGCTTAGCTTTGGAGAGGGGAGAAGCCAGAGAGAGACAGACAGAGAGAAGCTGACTGGTGCACATCTCAGTGCACGCACTTAAGACCCCTGACTGGCTTCAGACACATACTGAGAGACAGACAGAGAAAGTGCAGACACACAGTGAAGTGACACTGTTAGCTTATTGTTTAGCTAGACTAACTTTTTCTGATACATTTTTGGACATAAGATCTTCAGTGAAGCTGTTGAGAATTGCTACGGATTTTTCATGCTTTAGCACCGGATCACTAAAAGCTATCGTTTGGATCTCTACATCACTTCTGGAAAATTAGTATATTTTTGCCAAAATCAACCAGAGGGATGTTTTTCATGGAGAATTTGACGAGGAAGATGCTCAACATTGCTTTCTTGATGTATTGGGGCTCAGCATTGCTGGTGAGTTTAGCAATAACTGCTTGGCTACCAGTTTTTTTCCCATGATGATAGTTTGTTGCAGCTGGATGTGTTTTAGCACAGTGAGTGAGGAAGGATGACAAAGTCATTAGGACCTTACTGTCAATTAAATTATCTCATCAGATAAAGACACAAATATACAATGTCTCATGGAGTGTTTTTAGTTATTATTATGAAGTTTAATCTTTTTACTGCCACTCACACTGAAAACCAGACACCAGGCTGAATAGTTCATAATCACAATTATTGTGTTAATTCCAAGTACCAGCCCGGAACATAAAATAGTAAAAGAAAAAAATGTTAATCTATTCATATTTGTATACAGATCAGAGGGTTCAGTGCTTTCATACAGATGTCACCTCACTCAGAAGTGCTGCTGATGGAATGATATCAGTGAATGAGTCAGTCACCCGCGGTCCAGGCACAGTGTAGCTTTGTGTTGGCCGTCCTGACCATTAAGTAACGTGCTGCGTGGTCCTTCTTGTAGGTGGAGGGCGCCTGCCCGGCCCAGTGCTCCTGCTCCCCCTCCCTGCCGGCCTGCCCGCTGGGCGTTAGCTGGGTGACGGACGCTTGCGGCTGCGGCTGCCGGGTGTGCGCGCAGCAGTTCAACCAGGACTGCGGCCCCGACCTGCCCTGCGACCACATCAAGGGCCTGCACTGCCACCTGGGGGCCGGGGGTGACCCTGAGCGAGGCCTGTGCCGAGGTAAGAGAGGGAAAGGGCAGGGGGTGGGGGAGGGGGTTTAGAATGGCCTCTTTGTGCCAGGTAGAGGAGGTGGGGGGGGGGGTTTACCTGACCCTTCCCCTTTGACCTCTGACCTCTTCCCGTTAGCCCAGGCCCAGGGTCGGCCGTGCGAGTTCACCGGACGCGTTTACCAGCACGGCGAGGACTTCCAGCCCAGCTGCCAGCACCAGTGCAGCTGCATGGACGGCGTGGTGGGCTGCATGCCCCTGTGCCCGCACCAGGTGCCTCTGCCCGACTGGCGCTGCGCCAGCCCTCGACTGGCCACGCCGGCCGGTCGCTGCTGCCAGGAGTGGGTGTGCGACGACAGCAACCACATCAGCGAGGAGCCGCGGGAGCCTGAGCACACGTCTCTCCCTACAAACCACATCAGCAAGCACCTCCCGACACAGCAGCGCTCAAGCACCAGCCTCTCCTTCCAGGGTAGGGAAAACACACATACGTCATCCCATATGCCTTGGGTGTAGCAAGGACGAGAGAACATGGGGATTGTCACCATATTGCTTTTTAGCCTGACCTTAAAATCATTAAGCCTGTTCTGAGGCTGAATATGAAACCAATGCTTTGAATTCATAGTTGTATATTTCACATAATTCAGCATGTTGCTTTTATTGATGCACTTTATATTTCTTTCCTCTCACACAGAGTGGCTGTCTCTGCCCACGTCTCGTCTGATAGTGCCCCAGACCTCCTGTTTCCCACAGACCACTGATTGGTCGGAGTGCTCGGCCACATGTGGCTTTGGCGTCTCCAGCCGAGTCACCAATGAGAACCCAGAGTGCCGCCTGGTCAAAGAGACACGGTTTTGCCAGATTCGGGAGTGTGGTGTGACTGCTAGTGTCAAGGTAATAACATGGTGAACTCCCTGTGAACTGCTTACTAAGACGTTTCCCTGTTTTCTCCCTG
This sequence comes from Alosa pseudoharengus, assembly GCF_046254945.1. NCBI lineage: Eukaryota > Metazoa > Chordata > Actinopteri > Clupeiformes > Clupeidae > Alosa > Alosa pseudoharengus. The sequence goes on from NW_027468848.1 coordinate 27,345,184, forward strand.
TCGTCCCACATTAGGAATTCAGGCACCAGTTAAACAACATCTAAAACTACATTGTTTTACAAAGAATGGTGATTGTTAAGAATATGCAATATATATATATATATATATATGTATATATATGTATATATATATATATATATATATATATATATATGTCATATTTCATGGTTTCGATTGGTGTTGTTCTAGAAAGGGAAGAAGTGCCGGCGGACCGTGCGGCCTCGGCAACCAGTGAGCATCACGTTCGCCGGCTGCACCACAACCCGGCGCTACCGGCCGCGCACCTGCGGCTCCTGCGTCGATGGCCGCTGCTGCCGTCCCACGCAGAGTCGCACAGTGCGCCTGCGCTTCCAGTGCCCCGACGGCGAGAATGTTAACCGCAACGTCATGTGGGTCCAGCGTTGCCGCTGCAGCCGGAGCTGCCCGTCCTCCAACGATGGCGATGACCGGGCCGGGCCCTCGGTCAGCCTCCACAACGACATCCACACCTTCCAGGGATCGCCATCACTGGAGTGAAAGCCAATCCGTCCAGCCACCCAACCCTCAACCCAACCCTGCATTAGGATGGGAGCCTGGCTTGCCTCCCTCTGTGACTGATGTATGACCAGAAGGTCCACCATTGCGCACCAGACCACCGGCAGTGGAGGTGCTGCCTCTTGTGTGGTCGATCACTTCTCCACAGACTTAAGAGAGAGCACTGGCCTTCATCTAGTGTCAGGATCAGCCCTCTTCCCCTCCCTCTCCCCTCCTCCCCCAACTAAGCTAACCTTCAATAATATGTTTAGATGATCTGCTTGCACTTTACGTTTCCTACCATTTGGACGTTCTTCTCCCTCCCTCCCTTTTTCCCTCGCCTTTTGTGGAATGTTTGCCATGTGGAGTTCTACCATCTGTAGCTGGACTCTGCACTGCACAACTAAGTGCTGACACTTCACAGACATAACCTGCTATCTATGGAGACAGTTCTGAGTTGCAACACATTGCTGTTGAACCAATGAATGGCAAACTCGACATCAGATGAGATGTGTCTGTTACATATTACTGTTGTTTCTTTTGGTCCGACTCTCTTCTAATTTATTGGTCTTAATTTTTGAGTACCTCCAACACTGGAGGAAAGGCAGAATATTTAGGTATTTGTAGACTTCCCATCAGCTTGGATGGGTAAATATTGAAGTGCACTAACATCCCTTTCCAAGTTGATCTCCGCTGTGGTGTTGACAGGTGATTTTGGTCTTGAATGTGTATTTGAATGGTAGGCTGATGATTGCTTTGAATACACAACAGATTTGGGGATCCATAAGTATACTGACTCATTTGTTAATTGTTTCTGTCTGTTCAGTGCATACAGTTCTCTAATTATCGACCATTGTTGGCACTGCACTGCCTTCTGATGTGAGTGTGTGAATCCGGCATATACGTGCGTGTTTGTGTATGTGTATGTGTTTTTTGTGTCGGTGACAGAGTGAAGTCAAGACAATGAAAAGGGATGATAGACAAGTTGAATGAGAGAAGTAAAAAAAATAACAGAAAGAGTCTGTGTGTTTTATTAGAACTTTCAATGTACATATACAAACTTCATTCAGTGGAGTGACGATATTTGGAAATCGCTTCATTTTTCGGGGCGTGCTTGGGATCTGACTAAATTCTGATGCTTTACAGGCTCTCATCCTGGAGTGAGGATTTTATTTGTGTATTTATGACTTCTATTTAGTTTTGTAATAAATTGTGTCTTTGATGTGTGACAAGCACATCACATTAAAACATATACAAAAGCTTGATTTTGCCTTTCAATTTGTTTGGCCATCATATTGCTATAATGTATTATGATTCACAGAAGAAAACTTTATATGTGTTAATACTAGATATCATACTCGGCTCTTCATGGGGCTATAAAGGCCACAATCTACAATGGCCATTTGCGTAACAGAGGGCAACAAGTCCTAGCACGTCAGTTACTTGTCTCCTGGCTGGGGATGTAGAGTGGTATGAGGAGGAGGCTAAGTCACTGGCCTGGCCCCAGTCAGACACCAGTGGACCAGAGTTCAGCCTGTGAACACACAGCCGGGCTCTCCAGCACAAACATAGCAAACACCTCCCAAATTCCACACGCTGCCCTGCTCTCCTGGTCTTGGTCAACCCCCCACACTTCCCCACCCCAAACCCATGCCTGCCCAAGAGCCGGGCGCGGCAGTGTCGGTGCTGTGCCATCACCTTCTGTGGTCAGGTAGTACAGTGAGCATCCTCAACGACAACGGCCTAAAATTGGCACTCTGCAAAACAGTGTGATTCTATGCTCACAGTACAATGACACTTCAGAACATCACATCCATAATCATCTGTCTCCCTAAAGCAACCACAAGAGTCATTAGAAACAACAATGAGGAACATAGTTGAAATGAGCACACATAGTGGGTATTACATTTTAAAATATACAACCTCTCATGTGTGCATTGATCTCATTTTTAAAAAAACTGACAATAGCGAAAATGATATGTACACTGTTGTCTTCTATTTCCATAAATCACGGGCATTCCACTATCCCCATGGTTACACCTACACCAAGGGCGCCATCATCGTCACTGGTATAAACTGGTCTTCCTGTTGTATTCAAAGTGTGCCTCATTTCCCTGAAATGTGAGCCCTCCTGTATTTGCAAAGAGGGATTTAAATGGTTGAATCTGACAGTTGGTGCCTTTCCCGGAGTTATTGTACACATTGTCTGGTGTCCCTTGACAACAAGTCTTTGACAAAGAGGTACACATAGCATTTCTGAGGACAGTCATGGCAATAGTTATAATAACTGTGAATGAATTTGCCAAAAATTATATACTGCTGTATATTATTGCAGTGGTGTTAGTATTTCCAATTTTGAAGTGGTCAAGATACATACATGACCATCATATAATAAGCTCCCTTTACTTTCCCCCTTTGATAAAAAATAGGTCAAACTCCCCTCTATCACAGCAACCGGCCTGACCTGATGAAGATATATGGCAGGTTATGGCCGTGTGAATACAGCCCTGTGTTTTGGGACATTTTCATCTCCAAGATGTGTTGCTAGAGTGTGCAGTGCCTGATGAACTAGACAGGAAGCTCCAGGTGTTGCCTGATCTCACATGAAAGTGCAACTTTCAGCATTAACTTGACAGAGAAACAGGATATATGTCAGAGACTGACCGAGGCCTAAGAGAATAGAATAAAGGGGCCACAGGAACTCAGGTTTCACACAAACGACCACTATGTCCACCAACACCCATAACACAAGTCATAATACAAATGTCCATAATTCAAGATGACAGGTGACAGAGCTAACACAGACAAATCTGTTGGTGAAAAAAATTGAATGCCATCACAACACAATAAATAGCATAACATGGATACATAGCCAATTTGATACACACATCATCCAGTATAAACAGATTTACACACAGATTCTGATGTATTCTTAGTTATTCTCAACACATTAGTACTAGTTCAGTGGGAGTACCATGTATGGCTGCAGCTATTGGTAATTTTATTGATTAATCAATTAGTTATTTGAGCGTTAAAATATCAGGAAATGGTAAATAAATGTCTATCAGTATTTCCCAAAGTCCAAGATTATGTTATCGAGTGCTTTGTTTTGCACCTGTCAAGATATTTTGCTGTCAAAGCTAAATCAATGTTAAAAGGAACTGAAATCAAAGAATGTTGAGGTATTTTCCTGAAAAAATATAGGCCTACATATACTGAATAACTGATTACCAAAATGGTAACCGATTAAAACGAACTCTCTGAATGCACGTAACATAAAAGTAGAGAGTAAGGGAATATATGATAAAAACACAGGCCACTCACTGGTTTTCAGTCCCACTCTTCAGTTGCTCTAAAACTCCTGATTTTTTAAAAATATGTAGGCATCTTCATTTTACAAAAAAATAGGCAGACACCTAAAAAATGTAAACTGTCAATATTGGGGCATAGAGGTAGAGATGAATCTAATTTAATTAGCAAAAAAAAGGATTCTTTTAAAATCAACGATGAGAAAGGCTGTGAAACACAGTAGGGTCATTTAAACGAGACACCAAACAAAGAGCAAGAGTTGGCTTCCCCCTGCTGGTAAAATGAAGTACCGACCTACAATGATCAGTGTAGCAAATTAACAATGCAGGCATGAAGAGAATCAGAACAGCTTTGTGTGAATTGTGAAATATTGTAGTGCACCCGTATACCCTACTACAGATATGAGAAAAGGATACAACAATGATGAGTGATGAGTTTACTGATTTGTAATTGACTCTGTCATGTTGTATTCTGTCATTACAATTTTGGAGTAACATTTAATGAATGGAATATATGCCATAGAAAAATGTTTGGTCGTAATTGAATTGAATTTATTTTGGAATATACATTAATGAAGCTCAACAATGACAGAGGTCACACACAACTCACTGCAAAAGGACTTTTGGAGATGAACAGCTACTCATCGCCTCATACACATGGCATTTGTTTTTAGTACTTCTGCAACATATTTGCCGTTTCTTTTTGCATAATCATGAAACGGGGCATAGTCTTATCTAGATTTAGAAAAGTGATGTAGGGCTACAGTGTGAAATAATAGGGAGAAATAATCATCTCACTTTGCTTAATCATATACACAGCAGCTTTCACAAAGACCTCAGAAGAAGAAATAGTATTTTATTTCGCCTAAAGTATGGGACTGTTATTGCTGCCTTTGCTAATATGGAGACGATAACATTCTGAGGCGGATGTCACTCACAAATGTGTATTTGTATTTTGAAAATGAAATTTATTTTACAGCCCAACTGAGATTATAATATTCTGACACAAACAGCAGAATTTACTATAAAATAGTGGCATGACGGTGGATGACTTTCGGCAAGTAATACCTTCTAAATGATTAGGGGGGCGCGACTAGTCAATAATTCCAACCTTGCACATCGATCATCCTGTCAAGTGCCACTCCTCCTCCTGAACGTTCAATGGCTGCAATGGATGAATCTCGACAACGTCACTGAGAAGCCATTTAAAATCCTTCCTACACCCTTTTTGAAATAATTTACGCTTTCACCGCCACCGAGAGTGAGCCGTGCAGTAAATCCATGTCATGTTGCTCTGATGTCTACCCATTTTGCGCTTGAACAATGGTTAGGCTACTTTGAGCGTTTACCTCTATGCATATTATCCTTAGTTTGCTTTGCGCATCTCAAGCGGAGTCTGTAGCTACCGAGAGCATAATTTAATTAGAGGCTTTTCGTTTGTTTTCAATTTGTTCGAGGGAGCGCGGACTTTTCGTTTTACACACAGAAGTTTTTACAACGTTCTCCTGTCTTCATATTTGAGCGGTACCTTTCGGATTACGGACAACAACCCGTCGAAAAGTTCATCACGGTGTCCAAACGAGGAACTTTAGGGTGAGATAAATTTCCTTACCTGGTTGATTGTTGTTGAATGTTGTTCGTTTTAATGGAACACTCTATTCAGGTTCTCAGTTAAATAGAATATCGATGTTGAAACCCAAGCCTATTCAGCATGCTACAATTGTGTTTTATAAGAAATGCAAAGTTGGAAGTGGCTATTATGTTTACGCATACCAAGGGAGGAAGACGTGTGGACTCGTAGAATGTGATTGCGCCAACGTTAACTCAAGTTCAAGTAGGAGAAATCACGTTTCATAAATGCAGATCAGTTACAGCTACTGATAATATATCAACCAGTCACTGATCATGGGTCAAGTTTTCTAAAGGCAAGTTTCAATTGTTCAGGTGTTCCATCCTATCTGGAAACGTTCACGTTCATTACGCATGGTCCCGTCTTTCTTTTGACAGGTCTTTATGCTGTTAAGGATTCATTTAAGTCTTTCCTAATTGACACAAATCTAAGAGTCTTAGTAATAAACTCCCTGTCAGCTTAGAGATCAGCTTTAGATAATGTCCATCTGCTTCACAGAGTTTGATCTGGAGATGTAAGGTTTAGCATTGATCCTTATGGTTTACACTACCCACTTTACCCAGGCATTCACGGAAGTGATGCAAAGAGGCATTCTTGTCCTGATCAATCTTAAATTGTATTGACTGTGTTAATAGTATCAGCTAAGGTGAACCACTGAAAATAATGGCAATTATAATCTGGGAAGTTTTCAAGTTCTTAAAAATATCCAGTTTGATCTGTTTTATGAATTAATTGCAGGTGGCATTTATTGGTCTAGCTGGTAGCCATATTTGTGTTTTTTGTTTTAAAGGAAATAATTCCAGTCTATTTATGTGTAAATGATCTAGAATGAAATGATCTGCAACCACAGTAGAAAAGGCTTGATTGGATTTGATTAATGTGGCACTAGTGTACATGTTTGTGTGTCATTTCATTAACAACCACGGCAGCCTACATTTGCAGTCTTTAGTAAAAGTAGTTGATTCAGTGCTTACAGCACTATGCCAGTGTCTAGGTTATCCAGTGCATTAGTCACACAAGAGGGTTTTTGAGAAGACAATTAGGGTGGGCTGACACCCATTAATCTAGATGGTTTCAGTGCCGGCTGACTCCTAATGGAAGACATGAAGAGTGCGAGTCCTCGCCCACATTTACCCACTCCCTTTCCAAAAGCCCCCCCGCCCATTGTCAAGTCCTTTGGCTGCAATTTAGAACACATTCCCAAAGATTTCTCTGATGGAGATTACAGAAGAGATTCAGATGATTCTGTCTAGGTTCTGTGGCTTTCAAGTGAGAACAGGATGTAAAATGGCAAAAGAGCCACGGCTGGGTAACCTCTGGTGGTTCTGTTTTCACTTGGTCTCATCATGTGTTGATTATGCACAAGGTAACATGTGTTTGTTAGCACAGACCATTGTCCATCATGATCTCGACAGTGTGTCAAAGTTATGATGGACGAATCTGTAGCTTTCCTAGATTTGTTAATTGTCCAAACATATGTGTTTCTTTGGATATGTATCACTGTGATTTACCACGTGTATAGTTTATGCATATACTACATGCTTTTTCTGTCAAAATGTGCCTGTGTGCTTGCTACATTAATTAACTAGCGGTGCCTTTGTAGTAAAACAGACTGACTGGATGGAAGCAGATCTCACAGCAGAGAAGCTACTTGGAGGTTATAAATAGAAAAGCAGTGTGAGTTGGACTGCCGTGTTTGCTGTAATAGCCCTGTGATTGATTCCACAGCTCTGCTATGGTGAACAGTCAGGTGCCTGGCAGTGGGTCTCCCCCCAGGTCGTGCGCGGGCTGCGGGGGCCGGATAGCCGACCGCTTCCTGCTCTTCTCCATGGAGAGGTACTGGCACACGCGCTGCCTCAAGTGCACCTGCTGTCAGGCCCAGCTGGGCGAGATCGGGACCACCTGCTACAGCAAGGGCGGCATGATCCTATGCAGAAGCGACTACATCAGGTGAGAATCCGGCTCCACAGTGATGATGGGGATTCTATTCCGACTTTATGTAAGCCCCAAGTAGTGGGTGAATATTAACCCCTTTCCTTACTTATAGGACACCACTCAGAAGTAACCATTTAAGTACCTGAGCACTGACTTGAAGGTTCTAGTGGACGCTAACATCTTAGAGAGTCTAGAACTGTTCCAAGAGTCCTTCAGAGTCTACCTTGCAACATGTAGTGTTTGAAACTGTGGTAACCGTACCTAACAGGCTGTGGTGCCCATACATGCTAACGCGCCACACTGCAGGCGTGGTGGCACAGCGGTTAAGCCACGGCCTGACAATCAGTTGTCCTGGGTTTGATTCCCGAACCCACCTTGTGGTTGTGGTGTATTAGTATAATTGACTCATCTTTGTACTGCCGCTTGCTATTAGATACATATACTGGTAATGGAATACTGCTGTTTAGAATGCTCAAAGGATAAAGGGGCTACAGATGATGAGGCATGCAGGAAGTTATAGATGGTGAGAAATCCAACCGATCAAGTTAGTTAGCAAAGGGTTATGAACTGTTTTGCATTGCAAATATCTCTGCCTTGAATGAAAACCCCTTTTGAATAAGTAGGAGACTGTGCTTTTCAGAGTGCATTAGTCAGAGCAGGTTTTTGTCTGTGCTGTTAGCGTTGCCAACCATCTCACAGGGGAAAAGTGCTACAAGGGGTGTAATGTTCATTACACGTGACCGTCAGAAAGTTGTCATGTCTTTGCCATGCACTGCAGTAACCCCTTTTGTTGTGTGTGTGTGTGTGTGTGTCCTACACAGACTGTTTGGTCACTCAGGGGCATGCGGTGCTTGTGGACAATCCATTCCTGCCAGTGAGATGGTGATGAGGGCACAGGGCAATGTCTACCACCTCAAGGTGAAGATTTTAGACCTTACCATTATCTTCATGACCATCATCATCATCATTATTATCATAAGTCACAGTAAAATTACTAGGCTTTAGAGTAAAATTACTAGGCTATAGAGTAGACCTGTGCTTACTGATGTTGGCCTGACTTTGCATGAATAGGAGATCAACAGAATTGTTGTCTGTTCCAGTGTTTCACCTGTGCCACTTGCCGAAATCGACTGATGCCGGGCGATCGCTTCCACTACGTGAACGGAACCATCTTCTGTGAGCACGACCGTCCTGGCGGGTCCCTACTGAGCAGTCACCTGCAGCCCCTCCAGAGCAACCCTGTGCTGCCCGATCAGAAGGTGTGTCCTTGAGACCAGCTCCCACTGACAAGCAATGCATAGATCCGGCAATAGCTCAAACCACAACATGTTTGTGAGAGTCCTAGGTGTGCAGTCCTAAGGTTCTCTACAACATGGGAAAATTAGGACTGTACGACATGTTTGTGAGAATGTCCAGAGTACTATTTTTTTTCCAGCTTTGTTCCTTTGTCAGTAAGTGTTTGGGAGTTGTTTATGCACAGTATAGTCCGGACTTCACCATGACTTTTTTTCAGAACTGTGCTTGGTTATTTTGCTGTACCATTTCATAGCAATGATCTAGTTCTAAACAGTCTCAAACAGTCATGTAGGTCAATGTCACTGTGATCGGCTGTCCTATACACTGGCTTTTGCAAATGATATACACATCAAGTTTTCTCCTTCTCGTCTCAGGTTTGCTGAAGGGTAGAAGTTGCTGACTGGTCGACATGTTCCTCTCCAAACCGCACTTCTCTCTGGAGCAACTTCTTCTCAGCTTCTGGTGTTTTTGGCTTCTGCAATTCCTGGATCCTTTCTGTGTCCGTGGATGACTTAACCATCGGATTGGAGCACTTATTTTGATAAGGTACACATGTGATATGGGCAGACCAGCAAAACTACAGACTCAACTAACCAGATGTGCATCAAGTATATACGTTTTTTTTCCCTTCGACATTGCTTCACTTAAAATACATTGTTAGGACTGCAAATGCCATGTTTTCTGTAAGTCATCCCTGTCGGTGAACTGTCAGTAATCTATCTGTCAGAACTGTCAGTTTAATTTATACAAGGCAGATCTGAACATTTTCAGCCGCCATTCAGTCATTCTTTGTTTGGAGTTTGTTTTCAGGGTATTTTTTTATATATATCAAGTCAGTTGACTTCATACATCTTCAGATTTCGGAGGTGACCTGTAAATATTTTTTTATAATGGTATTGTGTGCTACATTGGAATTCTATTGTCTAAAATGTAACATCCTCTTTTCTTAAAAGGATGTCTATTTATGATGTGAAATTATCAAATGGTAAATAAATACTTGAAACCATAGCCCCTCTGTTTTGTACTAAATGTTGACAGCACACTGGATAAAAGCATACTAGATTTTTTTTAAAAAGAAATAGTGAACGGGGGGGGGGGTGTTGGTGTTCTAGCTTTCTCGTTTGGTTACTTAGTTTCGCCCTCAGTGGTGCAAGGCTGATTACCCATAGGAATGGAATTAAAGGGCTCGAGCTCTGACCATTACTGAAGCAATTAATTGTGAGCACGGTATCTCTTCTGCATTTGCACATGGGATGCTGAACTTTGGTCTGATCCCATGTCTGAATTTAATAAGGCCTAATCTGGAGCCTGGCTAATTAAGGGGAGCAGCTCTTTTTTCCATTCAGTGCTTCAAAACAATCAGATGCATTAACTGTTTACCATGTTGCAATTAAAAAATGCCACCCAGCTCTAGCCCTGTCCCTCACATTCTCCCCACCTAAATGTTCTCTCTCTCTCGCTCTCTCTCTCTCTCTCTCCCTCTCTCTCCCTCTCTCTCACACACACATTTAGTGACCTTGAATTTTTTTGGCATGCCTTTCAAGTTTGATGCTTGTCTTTAGGATTTTGCTTTGTTGCTCTTCTGCGTTTTTATGGGTCTGAAATTGAATGAAAAGATTATTCACATTATCTCAGTCACATGTAACATTTGACTGAATAATACTTTTGTTCTTTTGGTCTTACTGGGCCTTTTTTGTCCTTTTTGAACCTAAACATAATGTCACCTGGGTCTGTTAGTGTTTTAAACAAAAGGCATTTGTCATGATTAGACATCTTGAAGAAAAATATGACACTGGAATACCATGTTGTGGACAATGTTTAGCAGTTAGCATTTTTTTAAAATAAGATGAACTATCTTTTGAATGTTTCTGATCAAGCAACTTGACGTGTGCTATTCCTTAGCGTTGCAGCTATCAAAATGGCACCATAATGTGCTTAGCTATTAAAAAAGTCCCAAGTGTCAGCCTAGATGCTGATACGGCATCAATTATTTATTGCACGTCTGATTGAAAAGCATCAGGCAAATTCATTAACGTATGCAAATGATCACAATTACAATTATCTTCATATCTTGATAAGTAAGGAAATAAAAACCTCAGCACAATTTGAATCCCACTGTGCCACAAGTTACACTTTGCATTCAAACCAATCAAGCCTCATCTGCATATTACTAATTAGTTGAGCATATTCAAATGCCAATTAGCAGGTCTCGGAGAGAAAGCCTCTTTGCCAGGAGGCTTTATCTTTTATCGCAAAAGTTTGCAGGTGTATGGATTGCTATGCAGCGTCTGTCATGGAAAAGTGTTTATATTCTCTAATTAATCATATTAACACATGCAAATGAGTCTAATTAGTTCAGCTTTCACGCCTCCTGCTGGGTAGGAGAGAAGAGAAAGTCCTGAAAAGATCTTTTCACTTGCAGAGGAAGAAAGATAAAGCTGAAATATGTTTTTTGCTATACTCGTGATTTGTATCCAAAAGAGCAAGCGATGAGGAAAGAAGACATGAAGACATGTATTGGGAAGTTTGGGGAGTAGTTAGTAAGTAGGTGAGAGCTATGCTACGGACACTGACTGAGGGCCTGTTGTTATGTGACCATATGTATGTATTACATATGTGTTTATATTTGCATATGTGTAGAGGGAGGAAGAACATGTTATTGTTACTGATGGTCTCCTTTGCAATGTAGCTTGGATGTTATTCCTCATTTTGTAAGTTGCTTTGGAGAAAAGCGTCTTACTTGCCTGCTAAAATGAATAAATGTAATTACTGACATTGCATGCAATATGGTTCATATTTTCTCATGGACTTGCCATGTTGTATTGAAAAGTAGCCTAGTCTTTGACGGTGCTTTCTTCATGTCTTCTGAGAAGATTCATGTTAATTCTCTTGGATCCCAATCACTTGTCACATGATTGAGAAAAATACGCAAAGACCTTTAGAATGCAGCTCTGCTCTCTGCATTACATCTCATGTGACTTCCAGGATTCTAGTCCTTACTGGCACATGTTTAGCCATCCTGGTCCACATCATGACAAATAACATCAATAACCACTCTAATGGATTCAAATGGCCTAATTGTGAGCAAAGCCCATTCTAACTGTAGCTTCCCTCCCTTGCAATACACAGGAAGGTAAGATGCTCACTGTGAAACCGCAAATGGGTTTAGGTTACCAGCACACCGAAAAATATTTCCTCATACGAGGCAGAAGAATGTTAATAAGGACTCTGAACCATGGTCGTCCTTTGGCATGATTGAACTCTAGCGATGCTGCTGAACAGGATTGCATTTTAATTCCATCCTGAGCATCGCCTATCTCACGTTTCCCCTGCTGTTCACACCTCATCACTGAAATTCAAATAAATGTCTCAGCCTTTAGGTATGCATTAAAAGGAATTTCTCCAACACATGATTTTTTTGCCCGAGTTAAATGAAACATGAATTTAATGGAACATTATTTCCTCTCTCTCTCTCTCTCTCTCTCTCTCTCTCTTTCTCTCTCTCTCTCTCTCTCTCTCTCTCTCTCTCTCTCTCTCTCTCTCTCTCTCTCCCAATCTCTATCTCTCAATAATCAAGTGCTGCTTTGGAAACGAGGCTCGAAGCTCCATGACAAAGAGAGAGAACTTGACAACTGCAAACTTAACAGGGAGGGATGAAGGAGACAGAGACAAGAAAAGGGAGCGAGAAATAAGTTCCCTGCCCAATCAGAATTCTTTGAATAATTAAACTGATCGGCTTAATTAGCTCAATTACGTTAATTTGACCACGGAACATGGCCATATGGTAAAAGGAAACAAAAGAGGGGGGATCTAATTAAAAGTAAAATAATGAGCATTTTAATTAACTGGTTCCCCAGACGTCAGCGAGCAGGGATGTGGAGCTGGGAAGCGTAATTAAAGTACTGTAACGCTGGCAACATTTCTCCTCTCTTTCTTAGAACTGTGAGGAGAGATCCATCTAATTAAATCTGTAAATAAATTAGCTACATGGAGGGCTCCTTCTTGACTTAACACCCCCCCCCCCCTTCAACAGACATGCTCACCTCTTCAGCATGCTCTGCCTCTACTAACTGTGTTCACCACACACACACAGAGACACACACACATGCACCAACACATGCACACACACACTCACATACACACTCTCAAGTTTTGCTATCCAGCACTTTAAAAATATGGAATGAGAGAAAGCTCTTGCTCTGTCTCTTGTCTCTCTCCCTCTCATTCACTTGTGTAGGTAAACAGAGCTGTTTTGTTGTGACCTGTTGTCTTACCCCAAACCCATGTTTGTGTTTCTTTATATTTATGGATAAATAGAATCAGTAATTTTTACATGGACATTTAAACACTGATCCATCGGTCAGTCCTTGGTTGTGACCTTAAAATGACCTAAGCCTGTTTTTAGCAAATCTCAGATTACAGTAAAAGGGAATCTCAGTAAAGGCACCCTCAAAAAAACCCCATAATATGTACTTGCGCCACTGACATTTATCTCTATTGTGGGTAGCACAATCTCTCACTGGGCTCTATTGAGCATTTATATGGTCAACCTTTCACTCTCACCTTTGCTTGATTTTCTACCCTGAGCTAATGCTACCCCCCATCTCCAACCTTGTAATACAGCCTTCCTTCCCCCAATGGACCCTTGTCTCTCTTTCTGCCCCCCCCCCCCCCCCGTCTCCCCTCTCTCTCCCACTTTGGTAGCATGGCTTTAATTAAAATATGCATTCAGACTGACAATTGAGTCATTTGCATATTAAATTAGCAGCCCCTTAAGTTTCCGAGCACAGCAACACAAGCAGCTCAATGCAGCGTAAGGAGAGATCAGCCAAAGTGACACCACTGGTTCATATAGAGAAACTGCACAGGATAAGTTGGGCAGATCATTGATGTCGCATACATCTCCAATATGTTTGTTGCCAGTGCTCCTGGTGCTTGGTGATTTATACTGTGGGCCATATTGTCTGTTGGCTAACAGGGGCTATATAGACATTTGACATGCTTCATATATAGGCATTAAAGCTATTGCAGCCACAGCAGTTGTGACCCATGTGTAGGTGGGTCCGTGACGGGCGTATATCACCGCAAAACAAGAGTGAGGCCGAGGCCTCCGAGGAGCTGCGTCCTCTGATAACACCCCAGAGGGATGCCAGATGCTCCTCTGTTCCTCTGCCGGGGGACCTGAGGGCCTCTCAGGCTCCACAGATGCCCCTGCC